>NC_056733.1:765679471-765724471 GCF_019279795.1 Protopterus annectens
AAAGTGCAAGGTTTGAATCCTTCCACCTTTGTTTGCCTACTGTGGGACCTTGAGCAAGTTGTGTGTTGGTGCAATTGGGAATTTGGGCTAAAGTAATAATGGTCTCCCAGACTGCATGGCTAGTAACTACGTATGGACCTATGAAGGAGCTGAAATCAATCCAGTGCACATTAAGGCAAAGTTATTCATTTTTTTCTTTTTGGTCTTGTGTTAACTCTTCAACAACCTTTAGCCACAAATACCTGTTTCCTTGGGTGGTCCAGGAACTTAGCTATGTTTAAGCGATTTGACAGTATGCAAGTAGGAATTACAGGAATAAAGCTCAAACTGACAGAATTCATCTTATTTGCAACTCATTGCCTGTTAAATTACTAAGCTGCACTGCCAGCCTCACGTGGGAAGTGGTACACAAATGATCCACACTAAAGCAGCACTGTAAGCCATCTTCTGCCCTAAGCTGGAACTTAAGTAATGTTCATTAATTTGTTTGTTTTTTTCCATACTGCTCCTCCTGTTGATAGTCATAGTGGTATCAAGCCAAGTGGGGTAGACCAGACTTCCTTAGTGCTAGCAGCAGTCTTCAGCTCACCTTGTGGGATTCTTATACATTCTCAGGCAAGCTGAGAAATATAATCACTCTAATGTGTCCCTGATCTGCTCCAGGGTTTTCTACCTCTGTGCAGTGACTGGTGAATATCTCCCATGAGATGTCCATGGGCATTCTCAGAAAGTGCTTAACCAAACTCTGCAGTCTGACACCCTTTGAGATCTCCATGGTCCTCATTCTATCATGAGGAGTGACCCCTTGACTTTTGCAGACGTATTAAATTTCTTCCATTCGAATCTGTAGTCTCATCCTTTAAGTCACTGACCACAGCTCATGATGAGCATGGGCATATACACTGACCTGAAAACTGAGAGCTTTTTCTTATGTCTCCACTCTCACTTCACCACCAGAGTCCATTAAAACCTCTGCATTTCTGTTGCTACTGTGCCTACCTGGCAGTCAGTCTCATGAATGGAACCTCAAAATACTTAAACTACTTCACCCAAATCTTTTCACCCCACCCCCCATAATGCAAACAGCAATCTAATCTCTTCCTGTGAAAGGATAGAACCACAATCTCTGATTTGGAGCTGCTGATTATCTTTCCAACAGACTGACACTCAGTCATGAATTTCTTCAGTGCATGTTGGAGCTCATAGGTACTAGAAGCCCAAGGGACAACAACATCATTTGCAAATCGCAAAGATGCAACTCTCACATCTTCAGTCTGGATAATCTACAAACCTTGCCTGCAGACCTCTCAATTAGTTTTCAAACCACTTCAACCAGGTAACTTTCCACCTCTTGCAGAAAAACTCCATAATAAAACGATGTCCTACAACCTCTGCAACCTCTCCCAATTAACTGCCTGACTCCAGACACCCCAAACTAAATTGCACTGTACTGAACATTCCCTCTCCATTCTTGCACCTGAACTCTGAAAATCCCTCCCCCTTCACCCTGAAGTCTTCTCTTTCCCCACCTTCAGAGCTCAACTCAAAAGACATAATCAAAAATCTGACTGGAAGTGCTTTTCCACCGGACACATAAGCTAACTCCCTCCTTACATGCATCATTTCTACTTTGACCACTGTTCTCAGCTGTTGCATCCCTCTCATATTTACTACTAAAATTAATTTGCATTTGATTTTCTAGCCTGCTAATATTATTTACATATTATATCAATTGACAAAAAGGCAGGAGACAGAGCTGGAGGTGGCAGAGTTAAAGATGTTAAGATTTGCACTGGGTGTGACAAGGATGGACAGGATTAGGAATCAGTATATTAGAGGGTCAGCTCAGGTTGTACGGTTTGGAGACAAAGCCAGAGAGGTGAGATTGTGCTGGTTTGGACATGTGCTGAGGAGGGATGCTGGGTATATTGGGAAAAGGATGCTAAGGATGGAGCTGCCAGATAAGAGGAAAAGAGGAAGGCCTAAGATAAGGTTTATGGATGTGGTGAGAGAGGGCATGCAGGTGGTTATTGTGACAGAGCAAGATGCAGAGAACAGGAAGAAATGGAAACAGATGATCCGCTGTGGTGACCCCTAACAGGAGCAGCCGAAAGAAGTAGAAGAAGGAGAAGATAAATTGTCTATGGTATTGTCTACCTCCTGTGATTATTCTGTGTTTGTGAATTTGTTCTATTTATTTGTTTTCTTTTTTTTTGTGAATCTCTTCAACTTGGCTGTGCCTACAAATGGTCTGTAGTGATCAATGTACTACCCCAGTAATCAAACTAAAATAAACAAGGCAATATCTGCTTAACATACAAGGCCATGTGAAACCCAGAGCTGTTGGACATGCTACACTTAAAGAAATCCCAATCCCTCAGAGCCACGTGCTTCAGGGATCTAAACCTTGTCATCACAATGAACAAAACATGCTGGAGGGATAGGTTCCTGACCCAGAGACTCCCCAGACTCTGGAATAGACTGCCCATACATGTCAAGCAGAGTGTCTCTTTGGCCCTCTTCAAAAGGAACCTTAACAATTGGATGGGAGAAAGGAAATTCACCCCGGGGATCACATCAGTCGCCCTGCTAGACAGGGATCCAGGGAAGTATATAGTGTGGGAAGAAATAGACAGGGAATTGTTATGGCTAGGCTTGTATAGACCCTAGGGTCGATAACCTAGTACCAACCTATAAACCTATGAACCTATAAACAAATATATAACTAAAATAAATTATCCTTTTTTAGAGGAACCCCCATATATTCAGATCTGATTTGCCCCTGCACACGATGTACTTGTTTTTGGAAGTAAGCCTCTATATTTGGGCTTGGTTTACCCCTTCATACAATCTTCTGAACCTTTCTCATCACATGTGATTTTTGAAGCTGTCTAGTACATAGAAACCCACACCACATGACCAGCACACTAGTGGCAACAATATTTTAAAGAACAAGAACACACATCCTACATCTATCTCCCTTTTACAGAAGCAAAAAATAAATTATCTTGGATGGTAGAATTTTGCAATACAGACTGCAGGCTTTACACGGTCTTATTGATAATGTATTCATATTTTTCCATCATTTTGTCACTCTGTTTTTTAATATGTTTCTTATAGCATCCCATGTTCCTACTAGAAGTGGGAAGACTTGTGTGTTATTTTATATTTGAATTTTGTGCTAAATAAATGTCAAAGAGTAAAAAGGTCACACAGAAAAAACAACTGGTTAAAAAACACAAAAAGAAAAATCTAGCAAAGCTTGCCTTTTCACTGTGTGATACCTTAAACCTCTTGTATCAGAAGCAACGTGGGATATATGCAAATCATTGTTTAATGATATCAGGTGTTTCAACTAAATGGCAATTCTGAATGTCCATGGCTTTTTCTTTTAAGTCTATTTATGGACAATTTCAGGCCAATAAAGCCAAACCCCACTAGCTGTGGACATGCATGTTTCTGCCTTCTTATGGCATCATCAGCACAGCATAAGTGGAATGCTTGGCTAACATTTGGAAACACAGGATTGTCGTACTCAACTGATATAAACATTAGGGTGACTGCAAAATATCCCAACTAATAAACTAAAGCAATGAGTAAAAAGCATTACACTTATGCTGTGCTGATGATGCCTTAAGAAGGCAGAAACATGCATGTCCACAGCTAGTGGGGTTTGGCTTTATTCATATGTTACTAACAGAAAGAGAGTCAGCCCATGCATTAGCTGGAGTGCTATACCCACTTTGGATATGTTTGACTTAAAGACTTAAAAGACAGGAATATAGACAGACTATCACATCTGGGCTCCAAGAAGTGAATGACATGCAGTGATAGGACCCTCTGTATGACCCCACATACTGCTGTAGTATTTCCCTCATAACATTCCAGGTTATGCAGAAATACGCAGACAGTGTTGCAAACTCCGATCTATGCAAGGATAAAGACTTGATCCACCATTCCACAGTCAAGATGGAATCCACGTTGCTCTAATCAAAACAAAGGCTGAGCTATTGAACAAAGTCTCCATACTGCTATATGCTTTCCCAGGGAGAGTGAGAACTATGAAACCTCGGTAAATAGAATGCACCATTTTATCCCCTTTTTAACAATAAGGTCCTCTACCACAGTCTGTCAGTCGAGAGGTACTATGCCTGCCTTCTTTATAACATTGAAGAAATGTGTTAATGCTGTAACCTCAAAAATGTCCAATAACTGCAGCATTTCCAGACATATCCATATCCAGTCATATCTCATCCCCTTCCCACAGCTTTGGCAGAGTACAAACACTTGATCCAGATATGTGAAGACAGAATGGCCACAAATCCAGATTTACATATACTAAGTTCAAGACTGACATTTCCTGGCATATTCTTTTCTCTCCAAGACATGTTTTTCTTGGAGTTGGTGTGTGTGTGTATATATATATATATATATATATATATATATATATATATATATATATATGTATACACACACACAGACACACACACACACACACACACACAGACACACACACATATATATATATATATATATATATATATCAACATAAATGTGGGTGTGATATTCACTCAACATTTCAGTAAGGAACCTGTTGTCTCACATGACCTCTGACCTTCATCTAGTGGTTGTACAGCACATAGTGTAGCTCCATGAAGCTTTTCCTGTATGAGTCTAATTAGGCTAGATGGGGGTGGGTCTTTTTATCCACTGTACAGGGAAGGGTCACAGATTTTTTGACGTTTCATGTTCCTACTAGAAGTGGGAAGACTTGTGTGTTATTTTATATTTGAATTTTGTGCTAAATAAATGTCAAAGAGTAAAAAGGTCACACAGAAAAAACAACTGGTTAAAAAACACAAAAAGAAAAATCTAGCAAAGCTTGCCTTTTCACTGTGTGATACCTTAAACCTCTTGTATCAGAAGCAACATGGGATATATGCAAATCATTGTTTAATGATATCAGGTGTTTCAACTAAATGGCAATTCTGAATGTCCATGGCTTTTTCTTTTAAGTCTATTTATGGACAATTTCAGGCCAATAAAGCCAAACCCCACTAGCTGTGGACATGCATGTTTCTGCCTTCTTATGGCATCATCAGCACAGCATAAGTGGAATACTTGGCTAACATTTGGAAACACAGGATTGTCGTACTCAACTGATATAAACATTAGGGTGACTGCAAAATATCCCAACTAATAAACTAAAGCAATGAGTAAAAAGCATTACAATTATGCTGTGCTGATGATGCCTTAAGAAGGCAGAAACATGCATGTCCACAGCTAGTGGGGTTTGGCTTTATTCATATGTTACTAACAGAAAGAGAGTCAGCCCATGCATTAGCTGGAGTGCTATACCCACTTTGGATATGTTTGACTTAAAGACTTAAAAGACAGGAATATAGACAGACTATCACATCTGGGCTCCAAGAAGTGAATGACATGCAGTGATAGGACCCTCTGTAGACCCCACATACTGCTGTAGTATTTCCCTCATAACATTCCAGGTTATGCAGAAATACGCAGACAGTGTTGCAAACTCCGATCTATGCAAGGATAAAGACTTGATCCACCATTCCACAGTCAAGATGGAATCCACGTTGCTCTAATCAAAACAAAGGCTGAGCTATTGAACAAAGTCTCCATACTGCTATATGCTTTCCCAGGGAGAGTGAGAACTATGAAACCTCGGTAAATAGAATGCACCATTTTATCCCCTTTTTAACAATAAGGTCCTCTACCACAGTCTGTCAGTCGAGAGGTACTATGCCTGCCTTCTTTATAACATTGAAGAAATGTGTTAATGCTGTAACCTCAAAAATGTCCAATAACTGCAGCATTTCCAGACATATCCATATCCAGTCATATCTCATCCCCTTCCCACAGCTTTGGCAGAGTACAAACACTTGATCCAGATATGTGAAGACAGAATGGCCACAAATCCAGATTTACATATACTAAGTTCAAGACTGACATTTCCTGGCATATTCTTTTCTCTCCAAGACATGTTTTTCTTGGAGTTGGTGTGTGTGTATATATATATATATATATATATATATATATATATATATATATATATATATATATATATATATGTATACACACACACAGACACACACACACACACACACACACACACATATATATATATATATATATATATATATATATATATATATATCAACATAAATGTGGGTGTGATATTCACTCAACATTTCAGTAAGGAACCTGTTGTCTCACATGACCTCTGACCTTCATCTAGTGGTTGTACAGCACATAGTGTGGCTCCATGAAGCTTTTTCTGTATGAGTCTAATTAGGCTAGATGGGGGTGGGTCTTTTTATCCACTGTACAGGGAAGGGTCACAGATTCTTTGACTGAGCCATCATGGGGGGTGGCATTTTGAATCACTATTAGTTTGGCCCCATCAATTGGCCAAAGGTGTCCCTGTGAGAACAATAAACTTTGTATAGTTCTAGCAAACATATGGACATACAAATACCTAAACCGCAATATGTTGATGACTCTAGGAGGATATTTAAGTCATAGCTTAAAAATTATGTTGCATTTATGAACTATTTCCTTTGTGTTTAGCTTAGGTATTTTTCATTTCTTAACTTGGCCCTATACAATTTATTTAATTATTTAGCATTGGATTCTGTTCATCACTGGTTATTATTTAGGTGGAGAATATGTTTGGTGACCTGTTTTTTTCCATCTATCTCCAACTTTTTTAACAGCTCAATCTTTTATTGTGCAAAAAAATCAACTAGCAAAAATCGACACTTGAATAACTCAATAACAACATCAAACACATTTAATAATCATAAACAATATCTTCAATGTTTTCTCTTAGACTTATAATGTACCTGCTAACCTCATGAATTCAGAGTGCTTTTGCAGACAGACCTATCACCTTGCTCCATTTTTAGAAATACTCTGTAATAAAACCTTAGTCATAGAAAATCTTCTGTTGAATCAGACTGCCTTTTGAAGCTATGTGGGGAATGGACCATAATCATAGGATAACATTAGAGTATGAACAGTAATTAGAGTACATTACTTGGGGCTTGGACAATAATCAGACTACATTATTTAGGGCACAGACAGTAATCGGACTTCATTACTCAGGGTATGGACAGTAATCAAGGTATGTTACTTAGGGTACAGACAGTAATCAGAGCATGCTACTTAAACCATGGATGGTAACAAGAGGATTTTGCTTGAATCATAGACAGTAATTAGAGTATGTTGGAGCATGGATAGTAATCACCTATGTTACTTAGGCTATAGACCGTAATAAGGGCATGTTGCTTGAGGCACTAACAGTAATCACAGTATATTACTTGTTGCATGGGCAATAATGATTATGTTATTTGAGGCATGAAAAGAAATCAGAGAACATTATTTGAGATACAGACAGTAATCAGAATACATTACTTAGGGTACAGACAGAGTAATTGGATTATGTTACTTTGGGCTTAGTCTGTAATAGGAATACATTACTTGAGCCATGGTTAATAATCTGTGTGTTGAGAAAGTGGGTGTTTTTATAGAAGCAGGTAAAGTTATTTGACAGCAAATAACTAGGGAGAGAGACAGGAGACATATGGCATTTACAAGGAAATGTGGTAAAAACTGGTAAATATTATTAACGGAAATGTTGTTATGATAAAATATATACTTAAATTGACATGTTGTTATACTATGATAAGAAAGTCATATTGTAATGAATGTTAGGAAATTATATTTGTTTCTGTTTAATATAGTGGTTGCTCCATTGGGATGCTGGGCAGTTAATAAGTTATTTGTGGCATATCTTAGTACTGGATTTATATCTTATTTCTTGTGAGGTAATATTCCACAATTTAACTAGATAACCAGAATACAAACAAAGAGTTTATGTCATTTAGTTATTAGGTGTTATGGGATACATGTTGATCGATCAACAGCACTTTCATTGAGTGCTGAGTGATTGAATATAAACAAACACAGCAACTTTCGCTGAATTTCAGAGGTAACTTTTTTGAAGGGGGAAAGCCCTTCCTGCACCATCTCACGTTGAAGGACACCTACTACACCCCCTGAACTTAAATATATCTACTGAAAGGTCACAGAACAGTAGAGAAAATAAACTCCACTGTTGGTGAAAGATCTTTTGTTTATTTATATTTGATTATTCAGCACTCAGTGCTGCTGATTGAATAAGAGGCACCTGTCGTTATATATAATATATTTTCATAAACTGAACAGCTACAGTCTTTTTGCAATAAAGGGGTTAAAGAAGAAAAAAATCAGGAAATGTAAGTTAAATTAGATTTTGCTCCAGCCTACTCTGGAAAAACATTTCTAATTATTTCAATATTCTGTTTGTAAATTCCTGCATACACTGTTGGAAACTCCTGGTGTTCTGGCTGCAGTATGATTCTCAAACAATCTGGAAATATATTGCTGATTGATAAATATATTTCTTGGCATTTTAACCTTTCAGAGTTCTGCATTGTCTTAATTTTGCCTGACTGAATAATTTTATATATTTTCTGTCATTGTTTTCTGTTTCTCATTTGTCCTGAAACTGTTTTACCCCCTCCCCCTCACCCTATTCTTGTGGTGTTGTTATAGTTGGTGGCTTTGCAGTTGCCCTCCCCTACTGTAAATTGATCTGGGACACCCGTTCCAGTCTGGTGTTCACTCTACTTAATACAGAGAGAACATTTGAGAAGGCCAACCCACTTAAGCTCTTAACCTTGAATTTTTCTTCTGCACCTTTTTCCTCTCTCCTTGCACTTTACTAAAAAAATGCACTTTATTTTGCTTTTTCCTCTTCTTAAAAGTACTAAATTGAATTTATTCTGCTCCATTTATTACTGCTTGATAGTAGCCTGATTAAATTATAACTGTTATTTTAAGCTTTTTGGTTTAAGCACTTGGGCTCCAGACCAGTTGTTTTACATTATGAAGGTTTGTGGTCTTACATCCTTCTAAGTTGGGAATTGCTGATTGAAGGCTCAGTGTCTGTTATTCTAAAAGTGTGTTAGTTCTGGTTAAAGCACTTGGGCTTCAGGCCAGTTATTTTTCAGTAAGAAGGTTTGTGGTCTGCACTCTTGTGGGAGGAGAGGCTAAATTCTGCCCTTCTGAGTTGGGAATTTCTGGTTAAAGGCTTATTGTGTCTGCTTATTTGAGCTGTTTCTTTCTGAAATTGGTGCGCCTTGTTTGCTGTAGCATAGACTAAATTCAGGCATCCTGAATCTAGTTTTGTTTGTATAACTTGAGCACTAATCCAGACCATCTGTTTTGGAGAAGGTTCCCCTGTACCCTAGTGGTAAGAGTGTGCAATTAGAACTTGTCTGATTGAAGGCTGCTGGAACAGGGCTCAGTTTTGAGCTTTTTTACTGGTTAATTGGGTAATTTGTTTAAATCAGTTTGCTCATTTTCTATTGTTATATAAAAAAATTGCATTTTATTCATCTGCTTTTACTGTATTTGTGTTTCTTCCTACTTTATTACTTTATTTTGCTTTTGCTGCTTGTTCTTAAAAATACTTAATTGCATTTATTCTGCGGCATTTATTACTGCTTGTTAGTAGCCTGATTAAATTGTAACTGTTATTCTAAGCCTTTGGTTGAAGCACTTGGGCTTCAGACCAGTTGTTTTACATCATGAAGGTTTGTGGTCTTACATCGTTCTAAGTTGGGAGTTGCTGACTGAAGGCTTAGTGTCTGTTATTCTAAAAGTGTATTAGTTCCGGTTTAAGCACTTGGGGTTTGGGCCAGTTATTTTACATCAAGAAGGTGTGGTCTGCACTCTTCTGGGAGGAGAGGGTAGATTCTGCCCTTCTGAGCTGGGAGTTTCTGGTTAAAGGCTTATTATGCCTGCTTATTTGAACTGTTTCTTTCTGAAATTGGTACGCCTTGTTTGCTGTAGCATTGACTAAATTCAGACCTGCTGAATCTAGCTTTGTTTGTATAACCTGAGCACTAATCCAGACCATCTTTTTTGGAGAAGGTTCCCCTGCACCCTAGTGGCAGGAGTGTGCAGTTAGAACTTGTCTGATCGAAGACTGCTAGAACGGGGCTCAGTTTTTAGCTTTTTATTGGTTAATTGGTTAATTTGTTTAAGTCAGTTTGCTCATTTGCTACTGTAATATTAAAAAAAAATACACTTTATGTATTGCCGCTTAGCTAGGGTTAAAGTATTCCCGGCGACATAAAGTCTGCTCTTCAAATTTTCCCTTAGAATAGAATTAGCCATTTTTTTAGTTTTAGCACTAAAATCTGTTTCTTGGAGCTCAGCACTTGTTCAGAACTCGTTGTAAGCCCTAAATAAGCTACAAATTACTACAGCACTCAACTTTCCTCACTTATCTAGAGGAAAACAGTTTTTAGTACTTAATAAATAAGCACCTATCCAAGCATGTCTAAGGGTCAGCTCCAGGTGTTTTCACCTGTCTAACTGATGAATCTGAGCATCTTGGGGCAATGCAGCAATTGCCTCATGTACACAGACAACCCTCTCCTCCTACCACCCAATACTACAACCTGTGAGAGATGCACTTATATAGCCAAACTGGAAGCAAATCTCTCTTCATCCAAAACTGGACTAGACAGTCAAGAGGAGAAGGTAAACACTTGCACCACACCACACTCATCACATAGTCCCTCAAAACCTACACCACCAAAACACACACATAGAAACACAAAACACACAACTACATTTGCGGAGGTCTCAATAAAAATCTGCTCAAGCAACAGAAACCTCCAAAGCAGAAAAGTAAGCAACCTCAACCCCCAATACAACCCAAATGACACATAACCCACAAACTCAGTGTGCCACTCAACCATAGCCCATAAGGCATAACAACGTAGCCAACACTCTAGTCATAGGTGACTCTATAGTCAGGCACACTGATATTCCACTTACCAGGCTAAACAAGGAGAAAGTTACTGTCAGCTGCCTGTCGGGTGCCAGGATCCGCGACATAATGCATGCACTCAGGTCACTCCACAACAAGTACAAATATGTCTCTGTCATTGTCCATGTTGGTGTGAATGACCTGAGACATACCTCCCTGGACTACATGAAAAGAGACATGGAGGAGCTATCCGAGCTTGTAGCCCAGGCAGTTATGACCCTAGCCTTGAGAAGCATCCTGCCATCATCCAAAATGATACCACAGTACAAGGACAAAATGATTGACTTCAACAATTGGTTAAGCTTCTGGTGTCATTCTAAGGGGATCCAGTATCGGTCGGCCTGTGACATGATCGACAGACTATGATGCTTTGCCAGAGATGGCCTGCACCTATCACCCTTGGGATTCCAGATACTGGCTAATGCTCTTGCCACCCCTATAGTGCCTTTTATAGGCAAGGTTCAAATGACAAATTCACCACCTTAACAGGTACAAGAAAGCAAAATCTGCGGGTAATGTTACTCACTGTTAGAAGTCTAAACTTCAAAATGCATTCACTCGAGGCACTCCTTAAAATGGAGAACATCGACATCTGTGCAGTGGCAGAGACCTGGTTCAAGGCTCCAGAGAGCACCCCTGCATTACCAGGCTATAATTCATACCACACCTTTTGGCCATCTAACCTGGACCAAAACACTGAAGGCAGAGGTGTGTCCATATTCATTAAGGATATCCACACCTCCAGGCTAGTTGCTCAGCATAGTGCATCCGAGATTATCCAAGTGCAACTAACTCTGGGCAAGACCGCAATCCAAATTGTAACTTGTTACAGATCCCCTACCATGCCCCAGGATTCCCACTCCTCATTTCTTGATACACTGGAAAATATTAGGGTACAACCCAACACCCTAATAATGGGTGATTTCAACTACCCCACCCTTAACTGGGAAACCTACTCATGTACCAACTCTTTTGCTCAACGTTTTCTGGAATTCATAAATTCCAATGCCTTGGATCAACTTATCCACTCCCCCACCAGGGGCAGGAATATCCTAGACCTGGTCATTACCAACATGGGCAACCGGTGTTCCACACTAGAGGTCAATTCCTCATTGGTCAGATCTGACCACAAGCTATTCACCCTAGACATCCACATCACACCCCCCACCCCCCATTAGGGAAACCACCGTAAAAATTTCTCCAAAGCCAACTTCATGCTTCTTAAGACAAAAGTGGCAAATTTCACGACACCCATGCAGACGGACAATAGAGGTAAGACTGCTGAATCCTATACAAATGCACTTTATAAGCACTTACACAATTGCATGGATCGTGCTATCCCTAACAGAACCAAGATGTTATCCTCCAAAAAAAGGAAACCAATCTGGTGGTCCCCTGCCATAAACAAACTCTATAACAGAAGAAAGAAACTGTTGCAAAAAAGAGTAAAATACAATGATTGGAGGAACTCCCTGGTCAGCCTCAGTAAGAAGCTGAGATCCCTCATAAAATCCTCCAAAGCTAGTTACGAAAACAAAATTGCCACTGATTTTAAAGACAACCACAAAGCATTCTATAGCTATGTCAAGAATCTCAGTGGCAACATTCAGATCTGCTCTGAGTTACAGCACAATAGCACTAAATATACAGAACCAATTGATACAGCCAACATCCTGGCAGATAGCTTCAGTGCTAACTTTACCCCCTTTCACCCACTAAAGGGCCCATCTCTATACTGGAAGAATGCAAAGTTCTTGTAATCATGGCTGTACAGGTAAAAACCACACTCTCCAAAGCCAAGAACACAATATCCGTGGGACCTGACAACATCCCAGGCTGCGTTGTACACGAAGTGCAGAATGAACTGGTACCCCAGCTAAGCATCATGTTCAATTATAGCCTCACCTCAGGCTTTGTGCCCACTGAATGGTTCACAGCGATGGTTATTCCATTCCACAAATGGGGAGCCACTACGGACCTAGGGAACTACTGCCCCATTAGCCTAACGAGCCTGGTCTGCAAGACCATGGAACATATCATTATGGATCTTATAAACAAAGTCATTGGTGATCTCCAAACTCTGGACCCCTCCCAGTTCTGGTTTGTAAAAGGCAGATCATGTCTCCTAAACCTGATAGACTTCTTTGAAGCAGTCACCAAAGCCGTAGACGAGGGTAACGTGATTCACACAGCCTAGCTAGATCTCGTCAAGGCTTTTGACACCATCCCCCAGTCTGGAATTATAGATAAACTCAGTAAACTAGGTATAAATCAGTATGTCATAAGATGGGTTGCCAACTGGCTCACTGACAGAACCCACACTGTGAAAGTAGCAGACTCCAAATCCGACTTCAGACCAGTGACAAGTGGAGTACCACAGGGTTCAGTCTTGAGTCCTCTCCTGTTTGGTATCTACTTTTTTGAAGTACAGGCTAGCACAGAAGGTCTTAGGCTAAAGAAGTTCGCAGATGACTGCTAACTAGGAGCCATAATCAGAACTCCTAATGATGTGGATATCCTACAAAAGGGCCTCATGGAGACAGATGCCTGGTGTCAAAGCTATGGCCTAAAGCTCAATACCAAAAAGTGCATTGTCATATCCTTTGGCAAAAACTCTGTACCCATGAGCTACCACACAGGCGGTAGTCTACTTAACACTGAAAGTGTGATAAGAGACCTTGGGACACAGGTGGACAGTAGTCTCTCCTTTGATAATCACATCGCCACAGTAGTCAGGAAATCCTTCTACATGGCACACCTCATCACAAAAGGTTTTTCATCCAGGAAAAAAGAGGTCATTGTTCCCCTCTACTTGTCACACACCCCTTTTGGTATGTACTTCACAAGACATCTACAACAACTGGAAAGGCCACAGAAATACCTCACAAAGAGGATTACCGGCCTCAAACAGATACCCTATGCAGACTATCTCAAAAAACTCCAGCTTTACTCCATCACATATCGTCTACTCAGAAGCAATCTCTGGCTAACATACAAAGCTATGTCAAACCCAGAGCTGTTGGATATGTTCCACTTAAAGAAATCCCAATCCCTCCGAGCTACACGCTCTAGGGACTTAAACCTTGTCACCACAATAAACAGAACATGCTGGAGGGATAGATTCCTGTCCCAGAGACTTCCCATACTCTGAAACAAACTACCTATCTATATCAAACAAAGCTCCTCATTAGCACTCTTCAAGAAAAATCTTAATGATTGGATGGGAAATAGGAAATTCACCCTGGAGATCACCTCTGTGGCTCTGTTCGACAGGGGCACAGGAAAATAATGGGTGGCGAAAGCCAGGGTACGTTTTTGGCTAGGCTTATATAGGCCCTAGGGCCAATAGCCTAGTACCTACCTATGAACCTGTGAACCTATGAACCAGTGTTTATTCCCTGACTGTCCATCAGTACCACAGATAACTCATTTGGCACCCTGGGGGCAGTTCCCCAGACTGATATTCCCTCATTCCAAAGCTGAGGGGGGAGGAATAAAAAGTATTATCTTCTATAAGTGTAGTAGGACACCTGCTACACCCCTTGCTACAGTTACTAGCTAAACCCAAAAGCAATACCACCATTCATTTATGAAGCCCAGATATCCTCATGGCTTTATAAATGAATACTAGTGCTGCAATCCTAATCTATCAACACCTATAGATCATGCCTCCTAACAGCTGGAACCTGGAACGGCTTGCACAATCTTTTCCTCACTCTAATTACAACTCTCCTGTACATCCTGTATATATACTGTACGTATCACCTGTCTCCTGACAGCCTTTCCTTTTTCCTAACATACAAAACTATGCTGCCTTAACTAGGACCATAGTTAGGGCAGGGTGAAAGTCAGCTGCGAACTATTAGGTGGGGCACAATCAGCAAAGCTGATTGGGTGGAAGTGGTAAACTGACAATGTCAGCATTCATCCAGTAGCATCATTGAATGAATGAATGAATGTTGGCAATGGATATCTGCATTAAGTAAACTCTATAATAAAAAAAGTGCTGTCCAAGACCAAGAAGGAGCAGGTGCCTAATTGGAAGCAATCTCTCCTTAGCATGAACAAGCAAATAAGAGCACTAGTGAAATCCTCCAAAGCAAACTTCAAGTCCAAACTGGCCACATCTACTAAAGACAATCATAAGGCCTTCTTCATATACTGTATGTCCACAACCTCAAGGGAAGCACCCAGATCTGCTCAGAACTGGTGGCCAAGGACACCACATACACAAATGCCATAGATATAGCCAACCTGCTGGCAGACATGTTCAGTGAAAACTTCACTCCTCTGTCCCCCCATCAGTAAATCAGAAATTCCACAGCACCTGCCTACTTTCCCTTATCTCTAGGGAGCAAGTCATCACTGCACTGTCAAAGGCACAAAATACATCCTCCATGGGACCTGATAACATCCCATCTGCATCCAACATGAACTCAGGTAGGAACGTGCAGCACCATTAGGCACCTTAGTCAACCAAAGCCTGAGTACTGGCTTCATCCTTGCCAAATGGAGGACAGCCACTGTCATCCCTTTACACAAAGGTGAAGCATCCACCGATCCAGGAAATTATAGATCCATCAGCCTAACTAGCCTGATCTGCAAGGCCATGGAATGGATTATCATGGGCATCATTAACAGGGACATTGGCAACCTCTAAATACTCGACCCTACACAGTTTGGTTTCATCAAGAGGAGGTCAGGCCTGTTAAATTTAGTTGACTTCTTTGAGACAGTCACCAAAGCCATGGATAAGGGGACGATGGTGCACACCGCCTACCTTAACCTGGCCTAAGCATTCAATACTATTCCCCATTCAGGTATAATAGGTAAGTTCTCTCAACTAGGCATCAATCTGTATGTTACCAGATGGGTAGCAAACTGGCTCACTGATAAAACCCACCTAGTTGAAATAGGGGAAGCCACCTCAAGCAGTAGACCTGTAATGAGTGGCGTACCCCAGGAATCAGTCTCAGGGCCTCTGTTGTTTGGGATATAATTTTTTGAGGTGCACGCCAAAACCACTGAGCTATGGCTGACCAGATTTGCAGATGACTGCAAACTGGGCACTGTTATCAATTCCCCTAGTGATGTGGACATCCTCCAAGAAGATCTCACCCAAACAAATGACTGGTGCCAGAAACATGGCCTCAAACTGAATGCCAAAAAATGCATCATCATCCACTTTGGGGACAGTGACATCCCCACAAATTATCACATTAATATTAACGTCCTAAGTACGCAATCCGTCATGAACTTGGGCACCCAAGTAGATGGCAACCTGACTTTTGACCACCATATTGCCTCTGTTGTATTGGAAAGCTTTCTATATGGCTCACCTGATTAGTAAGGGTATCTCATCCAGGGACAAGGAAGTCATAATATCTCTGTATTCTTCCCTTTTAAGACCCATTATTGAGTACAATGTCCCTTTCTGCATATACCTCACAAAACACATGCAGCATCTGGAGAGACCACAGAGGTTCCTCACCAGGAGAATCCAGGGCTTCAAACATCTACCCTACACAGATAGGCTAAAAGCCTTATCCATCTACTCAGTCTCATACAGAGTCCTCAGAGGTGACCTCTGTCTGGCATACAAAGCAATCTCAGACCCCACCTTGATGGAACTGCTGCATATCCACAAATCAAGCTCCACTCGAGTAACCCACACGTGTGATGTCAACCTGGTCTGTGACATCAATAGGACTTGTTGGCGGGATAGAGTTGCGTCCCAGAGACTCCCCCTTCTCTGGAATAGATTCCCACTCCATGTCAAGCAGAGTACTTCATTACTCCTTTTTAAGCGCAACCTGGATAACATGGATTTAGAACAGAAAATACACTCCTGGGATTCCATCTGTGTTCCTGCTGTACAGGGGCATCGGGTGCTGACTTGTTGGAACATGGGCTAAATTCTTGGCTAGGCTTGTAAGAGCCTCAGGGCCAATAGCCTAGTAACTTCCTATAGTCATATGATCCAATGTAAATAAAATGCAAAGTGAGACCAATGGCTATTAGTAACTGTTGAGGGGCCCCTATTCTGGGGATGATGCTAAGCATCAGTGAGGACATTCTTTACTCTCAGTAGGAGCATTCACTGAGGAGGCAAATAATGATGGAGAAAGGGAGGAGCAAGACAGTGAGCTGCATAAATAGTGGCACAGGAGTCTGTATGGGGGGGGGGGGGTCACCTCATGCTCTTTGATGGGCTGTTTCTCCCTTGGTCATTACCTTACCAGTTTCTGTTGCACACCCCTGAGGGCTATGCATTTTTAGAGTAACACAATGTGATATATTATTGTCACCTGCGGTGCTTCGTGTAGCTGGAGTGGTTAAACAGCAAAAGTTATTCAAAGTGCATCATAGACTTCCCCATCCTGCTGGAGAACACGGCAAGACTTAACTTGTTCTTCATGGCAAGAATGCAGCTGCATGGCTTCACAGCAAAAATGTAGCAGATACAGGTGAGAAAATAATTAGCTATGGAACTGTTCAGGTGTAAAACATGGGAATGGTAAACCTGCTAACTGTACAGCACCTCCAAGAGTCAGTGAAGATTGTTTAATGATTGTGAAGGACCTTGGACTCCTATACTTTCTTACTACATTAACAGCCTACTGGAACAAGTGCCATAATAAAGAAAGCGGATGGTCTTTAGTCATGGACTGTACAAAGACAAATAAATACATTGTCCTTGTTTGTTATACAGAATGAGTTAAGAATCATGACCAGTTTCATCCTTTCCTTTTGCACATCTGTGATGATAATACAATGTATGCCTCGCAGTGTATACATATACTAAGGACATGATACAGTAATGCAATGTAATGTGAAGCCAATGGCTATCTTATAATGGTTAGAGCCTGGTTTGCTAGTTGGTGCAGTGTTTATTATGAGAGATGAAGCTATTATAAATTGTTTTACTGTACTGCTATTTTGTTTGCTTTTTAAATTGTTTTATTTAAAATGCTGATTTTTGCTTTCATTTTTCATACTAACAAAAGTTGAGAAGATAACCTTGGGTACTCATCATGACAGTGTCTTGTTTATGTGCCTGTACAACTAAATATTTTCATAAGACATTATCTGGCCACATTGGTATTTTTCTAGTTTACTTATTTAATTATTAGTTATCTGGGTTGAACACTGATCCACATGGATCATTTTCAGGCTCAACCCAGGTGTAAATTTACAAAAAACAACAACAAAAAACAAGTATGTATATATTAGAAGCAATTCCACATGACACGTAATAAGAAAAGAGCAAAAGACTTTGTTGAGTGTTACATTTTTTAGTAGTAATGATATTTAGCAAACGATTTTCACATCACTGGATTCATACAATGCCCACCTATCTCAAATGCCTTGCTTTTACTTATTGATTTTGTCCTTCCCCAATACCCTTCTTCCTTGAATATCTGCACCCAAAATATAGATTAGAAGACATATGTGAAATGATATTATAAGTCTAGAAGGTTAACTGTAAGTGCTTAAGATATTGTGGATTCATCCTGAGGCAGCTAAAGGTACATTACGCTAGGATATTACTGGGATCTTACTTGCAAATTTGTAAATAGTTCTTAGATACAGGATAACAATACAAATCAAAAAGAAAGAAAGAAAAAGTGACACCCCAACTCCATGTGCAAAAATGGGGAAAAAGGGATTGAGGATGGATGGATACAAATAGAAAAGGACTGTTTATAAGGATAGCTACTTCAAGCAGTGACAGAAGCACAATCATCTTCTTTCGGCTGTTCCCGTTAGGGGTCGCCACAGCAGATCACCCGTTTCCATTTCTTCCTGTCCTCTGCATCTTGCTCTGTCACACCAACCACCTGCATGTCCACTCTCACCACATCCATAAACCTTATCTTAGGCCTTCCTCTTTTCCTGTTACCTGGTAGCTTCATCCTTAGCATCTTTTTCCCAATATACTCAGCATCCCTCCTCAGCACATGTCCAAACCAACATAATCATGCCTCTCTGGCTTTGTCTCCAAACCTTCCAACCTGGGCTGACCCTCTAATATACTTATTCCTAATCCTGTCCGCCCTCGTCACACCCAGTGAAAATTTTAACATCTTTAATTCTGCCACATCCAGCTCAAACTCCTGCCTTTTTGTCAATGCCACTGTCTCCAACCCATATAACATAGCTGGTCTCACTACCCTCTTGTAGACCTTCCCTTTCACTCTTACAGGTACTCGTCTGTCACAAATCACTCCTGACACACTTCTCCACCCACTCCATCCTGCCTGTACTCTCTTCTTCACCTCTCTTCTACACTCACCGTTACTCTGAACTATTGACCCCAAGTATTTAAACTCATCCACCTTCGCCACCTCTACTCCTTGCATCCTCACCATTCCTCTATCCTCCCTCTCATTCACACACATATATTCTGTCTAAGTCCTGCTGACCTTCATTCCTCTTCTCTCTAGAGCATATCTCCATCTCTCACTACAGATCACAATGTCATCTGCAAACATCATAGTCCACGGGGACTCCTGTCTGATCTCGTCTGTCAACCTGTCCATCACCATTGTAAATAAGAAAGGGCTCAGAGCTGATCCTTGATGTAACCCCACCTCCACCTTAAACGCATCCATCACTCCCACTACAGACCTCACCACTGTCACACTACCCTCGTACATATCCTGCACCACTCTTACATACTTTTCTGACACTCCTGACTTCCTCATACAATGCCACAACTCCTCTCTAGGCACCCTGTAATATGCTTTCTCTAAGTCTACAAAAACACAATGCAACTCCTTCCGACATTCTCTGTACTTCTCCATCAACACTCTCAGAGCAAAGATTGCATCTATAGTGCTCTTTCCTGGCATGAAACCATACTGCTGATCACTAATCATCACGTCCCTTCTTAACCTTGCTTCCACTACTCTTTCCCATAACTTCATGCTGTGACTGATCAATTTAATCCTCTTTTCCCCTCCAAAACACTCTCAGCATACTGTTCCTTCAGAATAACTCCTACGCCATTTCTCCTCCCATCCACACCATGATAAAACAATTTGAACCCACCTCCGATACACCTAGCCTTACTCCCCTTCCATCTGGTCTCTTGTACACACAATATACCAACCTTCCTTCTGTCCATCATATTGGCTAGCTCTCTTCCTATACCAGTCATACTGCCAACATTCAAAGTTCCGACCCTCACTACCAAAGTCCTAGCCTTTCTCCTCTCTTCCTGCCTTCGGCCATGTCTTCCACCTCTTCTCCTCCTTCGGCCAACAGTAGCCCAATTTCCGCCAGCACCCTGTAGGCTAACAGCACTGGTGGCGGTTGTTGTTAACCCGCGCCTCGACCGATCCGGTATAAAAATGTTTCTTGGTGTCTGCATGAAATGTTTTGGCGAAGTTTTACGCCGGATGCCCTTCTTGGCGCAACCCTCCCCACTTATCCGGGCTTGGGACCGGCACAAAGAAATGCACTGGCTTGTGCATCCCCAGTGGCTGGGTTTGACAGAAGCACAATGACCCTTGATAAATGCAAACATGCAGATGGAGACACGCAGGCAGACTAGAAGACTAAGTGGGCTCATCTCTCTGATATACACATTTGTAAGATGATCAAAGAGTTATACTGTAAGTTTTAAGGCTACTGCGTTTCCTTTCCTTTGCAGGAAAGTATGTCCAAGATTTTTGGTGATAGAAATGAGATGGTCATGTAACCCTGTTTTAGATTAATGCATTGAAGCTGTGGCGAATATTCTGTCTGGACCTACAGTCATAATGTGTCTCTCTGCATTGGAGATGATGGTCCAGGGTTTGAGCATAGTCCACAGTGTGTAAGTTGAACATCAAAAGCCCAAGTTCAAGGGCATCCCTTTCTGTAAAAAGGATACTACACTGGACAGGATGACACCGAGGAGTTCATGTAGTATAAAAGCAGGAACAAGTATGATTATCATGTTTAACATCATGTAATCCATAAATAGGCACTTTCAGGGTCTGAAGAAATCATGCAGTATCTGTAACCCATTAAGAGAACAATAGAAAAATAAGAACTGCCTTATGGAGAGCAGATCAATAGACTAAAGAAATCTACGGCAGCAAAATTTCAAGCGAGAGTTACGTTTGCCCCTAATAAACACCATGGTATTTTGAGGAGAGGGCAAGATTAACCCAAATGTCAAAGAGCATGCTAGACACAGGTCCTGTTAGGGCCAGTACTCCCTATACATGGGCCTAGGATATAGTTTCAAAAGCATTACCTTAGTCTTAACACTGTTCATATTCATTCTAGTTATTACCAGTCTTTTTTTAACATTCTTTCTTAAGTGTCTTAAGTGTCCCAGGGATCAAATGGACCTGAGCACCACAAGATCTTCCACTCAATGGATTAATGGTAGTCTGGTTAGGCCAAGGGTCACGTGGTTTACAAAAACTGTAAACATTAAGGACCTTGACACTTAGCCCTGTAGTACTACTATAAACATTTAAGGGCCCTAACACTCAGCCCTGTTGTACTACTGTAAACATTTAAGGGCCCTATCATTCAGCCCCGTAATTCTACTGTAAACATTTAAGGGCCCTAACACTCAGCACTGTAGTACTAAAGTCCAGATCAGGGTAGAAGGTGATATATGGGAAAAGATCCTAACTAGTTTTGACAAGCTGTTCCTACATAGTGCAAATAGCACAAGACTGTTACGCATCAGATGGTCTTGCCGGGTACACAAATACAGCACCTGTAAGCCTTTTCTTGCCCTTGATTATCCTATTCTGTCCCTGAAGAATCATAGCATGGGCACTGTGTTATAACCAGCCCTTAAACCATGAAGTTGACTGGACAGTTGAACATGTTTAGTCAGGTAATGTAGGTTTTTTATAGTTTAATTACATTTGTGTTCTACTTCATGGAGGCTGTGTGAGAGAGGAAGTGAGGCTGGATGTTGGAGGGGCAGGAAGCTTTCGGTTGCTGGGGGCAGGAATGATTCTTGTATCATTTCAGAAGTCAGGCTTTAGATCTTGAGTAATACAAGGATTTAACGGATCTATATCACTTTGTCAAATTACTATTTAGCGGACACCTCTTCGGCGAACAACTATTCAATGAAAACGCTAACCGTCAAACTAACTTTTCAGTGAAAACTTTCTTAGGCAAACTGAGCAGTAGTCCACTCTAGCAATCATAAACCCCCCCAAAAATGTAATACCATGCAGATGGGGGCCTATGTGGGGGGCTGCACCCCACAAACCATCACTAACTAAATATACCAACTCCGAGATCACACTACAGTGGGGAAAAAAGGCAAATTCCAGATGGTGGCTAACCATCATTTTGCCCTAGGAAAGTTTTCACTGAAAAGTTAGTTCGACCATTAGTGTTTTCATTGAATAGTTATTTGACGAAGAGGCGTTGCTAAATAGTGATTCGACAAACTGATAGGGACCTGGGGTTAACATAAGGGTTTGGAGTAATAAGATCACATATCTGGAGGAACTGAGGGTGCATCTGGTCAGCATCTGGGATACCATCATCAGGTAGATTTTTACAGAAGAATGGCAATCTGCTGGAGAGTGGCCCTTTGGAAAAGAAGAGAGGAAGTAGCACTATTATCATGCCCTGTATCGCTGCTGTATTGAGTAGGGCAGTGGGATATAAGGGAAGCAGAAGGATGCAAACTCCAGCAGTAACTGATTTATTCTGTGAACCATCACTCACTGTCCATGTGGGGTACATGAGGAATGCTTTTCCCTCTACCAGGTAGCTTAATGACTTCATTGTAGAGAACCCACCCCCTGACGACTAAGCATGTCTGTTTCTGATGACAGAAGTGAGTCTTGTGTTGAGGAACAGTATTTCTGTACAAATTCAAAAATGACTTAAAGCATTATAGACTAATATTTTGTTCCACTATGAGTACTCAAAGATAACAAACTTTGATCACTATACCTCTGGAACATATGCTGATATTGCATGACTTTGAGTGCTAACAAACTCATTACACAGCTACTCAAGCTAAAATGATATGAGCAAATGTAACTATTTAAAATAATTTTCCATGGTCAAACCTCCTGCATCTCCTAGCCTTTCACCTCCCCAAACTTCATTATATTTACTTTAAGATCACTGCACCCTTGAAAAAGTGTGACCACGGACAAGACAGTAAAAAGCCTGCCTTGCACTTTCTCCAGGAGGTTGTCAGATCAGGAAGCTTATAAAAAGACACATACAAGCAACATTATGTTGTTTATATGTGTCTCAGGAATAAACAGTACAAGCACTTCAGTACTTGGGTTGTTATGCTTGAACAAGTCTACTATAAGCTTGGATAATCTGGATATAGGCTTTATCATTTATAACCAATATCTCCCAACTAGCCCATATACTGTTTCAAAAGTCTATAAGCTGCTTCAGTTTAGCTGTTATCTATTTTATCTGATCTCCTGTAACCCTGTTGGTGGCTAAGCGGGAGTATTTTTGTTGGGCACTTATTTATTTATTTACTGACATTTGATTACTGAGAAAGTCTGACTGGGTAGGAGCCATTTGCAGTGGAGGCCTGGGGAGAAAAGCTCCAAAGTATAACAAAATATTTTAAGAACAATAATTTTGCAGTCTTTAAAAATAATGCAAAAAAAAAAACAAATACAGTTTAAATAATTATATTAAATCAGACAAAATATGAACACATTGATTAAGAATAGATACACTTTATATGACAATGATTTAATAGTTAGAGAAATGTTATCCAGTTTATACAGAAATTAAAAGTAAGTTAGTATAATACAAATAGGAATTGCAATACGAAGTGAGAGATAAGCAGGTTGACGATATAGATAGAAATACAGGGGGAAAGAAACTGATAGAAATAAAAAGTGAGTGAAGAAGGGAGTGTAAGGAAATGTAAGGCATGAACAGGTATTTGTTCTCATTTAGGGATATAGTTTATCCTGGTATTGAGCAAGAATAGAGCTAAAAAGCCTTTCAGAATGGTTTTGAAAGATGGGATGGAGGGTATTGACTGGATGGATAGAGATAAGAGTTCCAGGTCTTAGCAACATGGTACGAGTACAGACAATGCCCAGCATATTTGATAGGTTTGTTTTGGTCATTGGATCAATATGTAGCAATATGTTAATAAAGCCAAGCAATTAATCTAGCATTATATTAACAACCCATCAGAAATGGAAAGCAATGAACCTTATATGGGGATTGAACTCAGGAACCCCACACTCCTTGTGGCTGTTAATACCACAGGACCAACAAGGAGTCTATGGGCAGTTATGTACTAGGTTTTTGATAAGAGCAATTTCTCCTTTCAAATGGAAAACCACCTTGACAGTGATTTTTGAACACACAAGCGTCCACTGCAGATCAAATTATTAATCTAGTATTGTATTAACAACTTAATAAGAAAGGATAACACTAACCTTTATTGATGGGGGTTCTGGGTTCAATCACCAGATGAAACTATGTGAAATGCATGGTGTCCTGGGTTCAATCCCCAGACGAGAGAAAGAGAGAAAAGCACTGCTCATAAGCATTTAATCAATATTTTTTTATTTGCATTTGTTGACTGTAAATGTCCAACTGGGCTAAGAACCCCTTTTCAGTGGGGAGGAACTCCATAGAAGTTAAATCAGATACAAGCATAGCAGATTTACAACATAGTACTATTAATGTGAAGAACAGCAACTTCTAAATGGGTGCATATTACAATAAAGAAGCAAGATCTAATGTAACGGTAATTACAGAGAAAAAAGTTGTGTTAATTTTTGCATTTTGCTGAGTTAAAGACATTCAAACTGTTAAAAGGGCGGATTTTAGTTCTCAGTTCATCACAGGTAATTACATCTATTAATACAGACAGCAGGCGTGGAACAATGAACTGAATCTGACCAATAAGCTGAAATTGCCACAAATATTCTAAAAATTTGTCTTGCTTATTGGATCACACATAGATGATTTTAGGCCCCAAGGAACCCTGTGGGGGCCCCACATTTGCAGGGTCCCCAGCCACAGCAAGTTATCTTATTTTGATATTTTATTACATTTGTCAGTCGAACAAAATCTAGTGCAGCAATACACTATGGGGTAGTAATAACTTTTGTAATGATGAATCCTAAAGATTGGTAGTGTTTCTTCTTTAAGTTTAAAGATATCTATGTTTGTGTAGCCCATAGTAACTGATCACAGTGCTTTCCTGGGATTATAAGAAGAGCAGATGTTCCCAATCTTCAAGGATGAGTTTTCTGCTTCAGGAAGTTTTACAAATAATGGCAGGACAGCAGATATTATACCTCTCAACTTCTCTGCACAAAAATTCTGGGCAAAGCCAAGAATAATGGCAGAATAAAGGCTCAAAATCAGGAACACTTTTTACACTTGAAAGTTAGCAGAGTAACTCCTTTTATATATATATATATATATATACACACACACACACACACACATATTTTTGCACAATAAAAAGTATGAAAGTCTAATGGCTGTCTTTATTGACTGTCCATAGTCATGAATAGTTTACCAGCATATATAGCTTACAAGGTTTAGGGTAAAACTATGAGGCAAAATCGGGGACATTCTCTGAAAATAGACATTGACAGGTATCCATTAATCCTTATGACTACTAAACAACAGTCGGAGATAGTGACAGATATGCATTAATCCTTATGAATGCTAAACAACAATCGGAGAAACTGACAGGTATACATTAATCCTTATGACTGCTAAACAACAGATGAAGACAGTGACAGGTATGCATTAATCCTTATGACTACTAAACAACAGTCATTGATCTGGTGTGGTAGTACCAGTGTCACACAATGTACTGCCGTTTGCTGAAATCAGTGCAAAACTAGCATTGCTATGGCATACACATGTGTGTGTGTGTCTGTGAGTCTGTGTGTGTGTGTGTGTGTGTGTGTGTGTGTGTGTGTGTGTGTGTGTGTGTGTGTGTGTGTGTGTGTGTGTGTGTGTGTGTGTGTGTGTGTGTGTGTGTGTGTGCACGTGTGTATATTTGTGTGGGGGGGATGTAGTGTAAGAGAAACAAGCTGGCTATAATTTATTTCACTTTCTATCACAAACATCATCAACTCTATTATGCTTGCATGTGGAGAAACATGGTTGCAGTGTATTTAAGGATGACATGTTATGCATAATCTCTTTCACTTGCCATCACAGACATAGACCTTACATATGATAGGTTGCCATCTTTAGTGGTTTGACAGGACGATGATGTGTGTGAAAGCAGCTGCTCATTGCCACAGTAGAACAGTGAGTAGCATTGCAATTTCACAGTGCTTTTCTCTGGTTGAATTCTTGTTTTCAGCTTTTTCACTGTGGATTCTGTGATTCTATGTGTGTGTGTGTGTGTGTGTGTATGTAAAAATATCACACACACACACACACACACACACACACACACACACACACACACACACACACACCCACACTGCTGTGCACATACATAACTCTTCTGGGTACCAGTAAAAATGCAATTAACAAGTAATTATCTTTTTAAAATGGAGGCATAAAATACATCACAGAGTATTCAGACCTTTAGAGCTTCAGGGGGTTCTGGGAGCCCCCACACCCTGATTGTATAAACAAATTTTGACATGAACTTAGTGGTGGCCTCTGCTTTCAGCTGCACCCATTCTAAAAACAGCCCTGTTCAGAGATGTGTAGAGAACATTGTAATAGTTTCTGTGGGGGGCTGGAGATGGTGTGATCATTGTTACTGTCATTTCCCTCTCAATTAAATCTCTGAGATGTGCACATGAGCTCATTATAGCTTGTGTTAGGGTTTGAAAAAAGTTATTTATTTAGTTATTTTGCAATAATTTACTGGGAAAGTCCGACTGGATACTGTTCCTTTTTCAGCAAAGGCCATGGGAGAAAAACCTCCACATTTACAACAGAACAATTGTATAAAATATCAAAACATTACAACAGAGAAGTAAAACATAGATGCAGTGTAATACATACAGATTTCTTAATACATCGATTTTGCATAAATAGACTAAGGTTTATACGCAATGTAGTCACTGTTTTTTTTTTACTTTTCTCACAGATGTCAGAGGTGTGCAAAGAAGGTTAATATAGCTTGTGCGTGGGCACTGTACTAACAGCAACAAATTTTAATGCATTACTGTGATCATTATTTTTCACTTTATTCACAATTACGCATTAGGCACATATAAAGGTGGCTGCCTTTGAAGAGTAGGGGTGAGGAGTGTGGAGGCATGCTTTGTGTGTGTGTGTGTGTGTGTGTGTGTGTGTGTGTGTGTGTGTGTGTGTGTGTGTGTATGTATATATATATATATATATAGTTCCACTTCAAAACATCTAAAACCCAGAACATCTAAATTCATAACATCTAAACCATAATATCTAAAACCCAAAACATCTAAAACACATAACATCGAATTTCATAACATCTAAAATGTGAATCATAACATTAAACACTACAAATCACATGAAAATAACATCTGCTCCACATATAAAAACACCAGACTAACAAACACACTTTTTACTATGTTTCTGCCCCCACACCTCCCGTAAATTAAATATACGAACTCCGAGATAGCAGTACAGTGGGGAAAAAGTTAATTTCCTAACCCCACTGTATCACAATCACTATAAAGAATGTACACATAATGTCTATATCACTTACCTGTATAGCCTAAAAAACACATACAGAGTGGCAAAATAAACACTATATAAATAGTATAAATTCCTGCACTATATAAATAATAACTATAGAAATCAAAACTACAACATCTTATAGTGATACCACAAGATAAACAGAATAAACTATGACATTTACACATTTTAGATGTTATGACATTCGATATTATGAGTTTTAGGTGTTATGAATTTTAGATGTTATGGTCTCGATGTTATGAATTTAGATGTTCTGTGTTTTAGATGTTTTGAAGTGTAACTATATATATATATATATATATATATATATATATATATATATATGTATTTATATACATACACATATACGACAGCAGTCAGTTGAAATACATGACTGTTGCCGTTTGAAAGTCATATTTATCCCAGTTTAACACCAGTGGGATTCTGCAAAGACAGTGGGCCAGATTCATGAAGGCTTGCATGGAGTCTAAGAGCAGAGTAAGCCGGCAGACAGCCAATATGTCTGCCGAGCGATCCAGCAACAGCCGTCAGGGGCGTGCATGAGAGCTCCTAAAACTACTCTTGCACGGACAGCGTCATGTTATGCAGATTACCTCATTTGCTGCTGAAAGCTATGCAAATGAGGTAATTTTGCGATCCAGGAAACACTAACCTGTCCGTGGAAGAGTACAGCTATTTGCAGAAATGTACTCCGTTGGTAACGGAGTACCGTTCTGCAAATAGCAAAATGGAGTTATGACAGCTCCAAATAAAGGATGCATCCAGTTGAGGAAGCATGCCAATGGCCAAATATAAGGCCATTGGCATTTATATTTGTTGCAAAATAATAAAAATGAAATAATTTTTTTTCCCCGATCTCCGATGTTTAAGTGTAGCGCAGCGCAGCGCAAACGTGCGGCGCTATAAAAAACAGAAAATAAAAAAAAAAAGGCAAAAATAGGCATTTTATTAAAAATATTCTTCTGCCATGCAGGTGAATGGCAGGCTGAAGACAACATGGCTACTGAGTAGTGGTTGCTAAGAGGGGAAGCTCAGTTTGAGAGATGTAACCAAGCATTAGTAGGCAATCCTATGCAAATGAGGATAAGGACAGTGAATCCCAATTTTCCCTGCCATGCGAACCATGTCCCCAGAGTGTAAGTGTAGGATTAGGGGAGTAGTAGAGTAGAAGATAGGTGACATCATGAGGAGGTATGTATGAAAGACTGTAAGTTTATTGGAGCAGAGTGGCATGTGTTTGCTGTGAGTTAGTCAGGACTGGAAGAGGCGTGTCTACAGTTGTCGTAACTGAAACCCAGAAACCGAAGGTGTATGCTGTGGATATCACTAAAGTTTCTTGCAAAGATGCTTACACTGTGTGCGCACGTGTGCACGCCTGTAAACCCGTCTAAGCCTGTGTGCGCGTGCGTGCACCCGTGTAAGCCTGTGTAAGGCTGGATAAGCCTGTGAGTGCGGATGTGCACCCGCCTAAGCCTGTATAAGCCTGTGTGCGCTTGTGTGCACGTGTTTGCGCTTGTTTGAGCACACTCGCGCAAACCCACTAACTACTGTTTGAAAGTGCTTACTCCCACTAACCCCCATGCTCATTTCTTTGAAAGAAAAGAAAATGGGGAAATAGGAAAGTGGTGAAAAAGGGGCACAAAGAGGGAAAGACAGTAGGGAAAACAGCTCGGGATGTGCAGGACGGGTGTAGGGAAGGTCCATAGCCGCCCATTTCTTTAACAGCAACAGCTGTGCATATGCTAGAAATTTGGAGGGAAATATGAAACCTTCCACCCCTGAGAGAGGGGTAAGGACAACAAAGTATGTTGTACTGCCAATTAAATATCAGTTTATGTGTCCAGCAGACATGTGTGCAAAATGGGCAGCTATGTATGGGACGTAATTTTTTTTGGGAGCAGATTTCCCTTTTTTTTTTTTTTTTTTTCAGGTGAGAGTGGAATGTGTGGTAGGGGAAGTGGGTATGTATGGGGAGGTAGGTTTGGGAGGTAAACAGACAAGACAAACAAGATGCATACAGGGGCGGAATATGACACATGTGGTGGGTGAACACCATTGACGGGGAAGGATGTTTGGAAATCGCAAGCCCATGAACCCACAGATGGCAACAGTGGAACTGAGATCCCCACCCATGGGCAGTCACCACTGCACCTTCACAGCCCAGAGGGTGGCTGCACTGGGGGCTGTGTAGGAGGGGCAGGCTCACCCATGAGTCGCGCCACACGTGCCTCAAGCTGGCGTAGAGGATCAGCGACTGAACGTTCGATCTCCCTACGCACCACAGTTCGGACCATTCAGAAGGTGATAGGTGGCCCTCCTCCGGCCACGCTTGCAGGGGGGGAACGAGCCCCATCCCCTGCAGCACTTCCACCCGAAGGTGACACAGGACCAATGGAGGAGGAGGAGGTCCCAGGCTGGGCACCGGACCTGCTGGTGCCAGGTGCCATCGCCAGCTGAGGTGGGACAGGTGAGTCCGCTGGGACCGGCCTTCCCATACGTTCTAGGTTTAGGAGGATTTAATGACAATATGGGTTGTTAACAGCCAACAGCATTCCAAATTAGTTGTAACAGCATGCAGTAGTATTTCCATTAACACAACACACCAGAGTTCCAACAGTTGAACAGCAAGCATAACACATGCATATATAGAACAACAGTGGACATTCCAACAGCATGCAGGATTGATTGGTGGCAACAGGCCACCAAGATTGTGGTATTTGAACAGGGCACATGTATCAAAGTAAATACAGATATTTATAAACCAATAGGACATATGTCCCAACAAATGTTTTGAGATTAGACATACCCATTGACGTGTGGAATTGAATTGTTTATGCATATACAGTAGGGTGTAAAAATATACCTCCATTAACAACTTATATATACTTATAGTTTACACTACATTCCTATTGACTGCAGGTATATATCCCCTTCATGTATTATTACACTTGGCAATGTCCATTAAATTGTGAAATGGGTTTTGCTAGTTCTTTATATACCTGACCTGTATCTGACATACAGACTGTCCAGGATGCAGATGTTACTGCTACGTATTTATATATTTTATTTATATTTATATATCTACATATCTGGATGTGTTCAGGTGACATTATCATCATATTTTAACAGCCCCCTACATTTCTAGCAGCACACTGACATTTCTGGGGAACACAATAACATGCTACTCATGTGTCAGATTAACCTATACATGCCGGACATTAACCAACTGTTGAGGACTGTATATATATGCTTAACAGCTACTGTCACTCCCTTCTTCCACTTTATATGGGCCTACCCAAGTGTGGGTTGACAGCACTTGATACAACAGTAATATTTCTATAATGCAAGAGTACAACAACATATTGAAGAAAGTGACATGGGCACACTCCAGGAATTATACCTTTATTAATTACATTACACACTTTTATAGAGGCTCTCTCATTTATTTGATATTACAGTGCATGCAGAAGACTTATTCAAGACGTATTATACCTTTATTAATGGGTTACAACTCTCTTTTTCATGCTCTCTCACTTATTTTATATAACAATACATGCAGAATAATTACTAACCTGCCTGGTGGCGCAGCCTTAACAGCCTATCTGCATAGGCTTGCTGATTCACAGCACGGACACCTGCAGCTGTGAGGTAAATGAAGTGATATTGAGACATATACCTATCCATAATACAGACTACAATAGCAATTCTTACATACTTCATTCCATGGTTACCTTACTCAGTAGTGGGGCATTTTCCATCCCATGGGCCTCCTGTATCCACTGGTTCAGTTGGTCCTGCTTCCGTCTCTTCAGGTCTGAGTAGTGGTGTCTGACCTGCTCACCAGTCCGAGGGATGCCTGTGGTACTGGTAAGATCATGTGCTAGACGGTTCCAGGCTTCCACTTTGTATTCAGTGCCCTGGAACTGGCCGTGCAGGAGTCTGTCATCATGATTATGGACGAGGAGCCAAACCATCACTTTTGACTCCTCAATGCCACACCATTGCGCTCGAAAGCAAGAGCCCTCTCCAACACCAGTCATGCTGCCTGCAGATGGGAGCTACAACCAGTTATGGCAAGTATTCCCGCCTATGGGGCTTAAATATGCCTCATTTCCCACACTTATTTGTGATTGGCTGGTTTTGAAAAATCTTAGCTGAAAGCACACCTGCTTAGCAATGGGTAAACTTCCATTGATATGTATGTGTGTGTTGAAAGTGCATGCATATCAAAAGCTGTCATGGCTTAGTGGTTTAGTACTGTGATTATGGTGCACAGTATCCCAGGTTCAAGGCCTGTCATTGCTTTTTATTTTACTACTGGCCAGACCAGCTAGGAGGTGTGGCTGTGTTTAGCCGACTTTGCTCAACTTTGCCCAACGTTGCTCTACGGTGCTCTACATTGCCCGACGTTGCCCGATGTTGCGCTAGTTAGAGCGGTGCACAGCTACGCGCAAACATGTTTTGTTTTCGCTAGTTGGCGTGATGCGCAGCTCCGCACAAAGCCATTGCACTAGTTAAAGCAGTGCTAAGCTATGAGCAATTATACTTAAATGTGCTTAATACTGGTTAACTTTTCTTAGCAGTGCTTCACATTGCTTAAGATACGTTACTTATGCATTCATCAGTATGCATAACCATTTTGCCTTCTTATATATATATAAAATATCATTCACTACTACATAGGCCATTTCAAAGCTTTCTATAATATTTAAAAGATAAGGAATTAGTTTTTCTATACAGATTTCCTACAGAAAATAGAAAGGGGAGTGGTGGGACTCAGACCGGGAATGCCTCCTCTTTGTGCGAAGGCTCTACCACTACTCTATTGCTATTTGGCTTAATTTGCATATAAGTTTCTTATTATCCTCTTCGATCTCTAAACTGCTAACTGTAGCTAAGCAATGGGCAAACCTGTGCAAACAAGCGCAAATATGGGCAGCTATATTGGGAATAATAAAAAAAAAGAAAGTTTTACATTTTAGAATTGTACATGGATTTAGAATGTGGGGGAGTGTAGTGTTGGGTATGTAAACATTTGAGCGGACTCGCTCATTTCAGTTGACATTTGTAGATTAAGGGACTTGCAGGGGCTTGGATTTTTGGACTGCTAGGCAGTCTGACATGCCCCCTGTACTCGTGCACGCTCCGTGTTAGCCTTAGAGTTGAGTCAGCGCGCCCTCATGAATATGCATGGCACACTGACATCTTCCTCTTAGGCTGCAGTTTCTGTGTAAGAATTATTTAGTGTTACACGGAGGATTAGTGAATCCCGGCCAGTGACTGTCTTCTTTTTTGAGGGGAGTAGGGAGACAGGCAGTATTCCTAGATAGGATTTTATGTATCCTGTCAAATATTTGCCTTGTTAGTTTTTTGTGAACTACTATTTTGGCAGCTTTGAGCATTAAGCCTTGGGATTAACTTATGCCTTCCTTGAAAGAAAAAAATAAGATTAAAATTATTTCTTACTCGTGAGTTTTGTTTAGGCCACCACCAGATCAAAAGTTGGGAAAATACTTTAAAATGCACTTCACAGAATGTATAACTCTATGACATCTAGGAGCATAGCAACCCCCAGACCCCCTGCTTACTTGAGTTATTTTCTACATAGTTATTACTGTGCTGTCTTGCCCAGGTAATGTGTTTTGAAAGGATGTAAGGGAAAAGTGGAGTTAAACAACACTGAATGTCATTCTTTAATCATGTTTTTTTTGTTTAAGGCATCATTGGATGAAAAGGTTATAAGCAAAAAAAAACTTTAAAATGCACTTCAGGGCATATATAAATATATGGCTTCTTGAAAAAGATGAAGGCTAGGGCAAAATATTAGAAAAAGAAGAAAAAGTAGTGTGCAAGATGTGGGGGAGCATGGGATGGAGGGGGCACAGGATGTTTGCAAAGAGGAATGAAAGACAAGGCAGTGGAAGAGCACCATGGAGGCCTTTGCCTAGGGCACCATTTCACCTAAGGCCAGCCCTGTACATAGGACTGTTGAAATGTATCATCATTGCAACTAAATGCTAGTCACTGTCAATGACCCTCTGTGAAATAGGTGAACATGCTGCGACACAGAGGCCAGTCATACTATAAAAACATTCTACTCTAGTTCAGTCTATGTTAAATGCTGCTAAAACTTCACAGCATGAACTAAGATGTTGCTTAAGATTGGTGGCAGTGACGGGGTAATATTTAGACTGGACATGTCCAGGGGCCCCCTATTTGACCCTTGCTGGAGGTCCCCAAAATGCTAACACCAACCCTGGGTTTACACACTCCAACTATTTGTAGTTAAAAGAATCAAGAACTAAAATCCACAGCTTCATCGGAAAAGGCAGCATGTATGCTATAATGTTACTACCCTCTTAACAATGTGCTTCAGTGTTACTACCCTGTTAACAATGTGCTACAGTGTTACTACCCTGTTAACAATGTGCTGCAGTGTTACTACCATGTTAACAATGTACTACAGTGTTACTACCCTGTTAACAATGTGCTACAGTGTTACTACCGTGTTAACAATGTGCTACAGTGTTACTACCCTGTTAAAAATGTGCTACAGTGTTACTACCCTGTTAACAATGTGCTACAGTGTTACTACCGTGTTAACAATGTGCTACAGTGTTACTACCCTGTCAACAATGTGCTACAGTGTTACTACCCTGTTAACAATGTGCTACAGTGTTACTACCTTGTTAACAATGTGCTACAGTGTTACTACCCTGTTAACAATGTGCTACAATGTTACTACCGTGTTAACAATGTGCTACAGTGTTACTACCCTGTAAAAAATGTGCTACAGTGTTACTACCCTGTTAACAATGTGCTACAGTGTTACTACCCTGTTAACAATGTGCTACAGTGTTACTACCGTGTTAACAATGTGCTACAGTGTTACTACCCTGTAAAAAATGTGCTACAGTGTTACTACCTTGTTAACAATGTATTAGTTAACTTTTACCTAATAGTGCACAGCATTCCTAACCTTTACATATTCCAAACACAGCAGCCTAGTCTCACTTACAAAAGCAATACCTCAGTACTAATGTTCCTCATCCAGAAAGGCTCATTGTAGTGGATGATTCACTTGTCTGGAGCATCTCCAGAATACTGATCCATGACCTTGTCCCCCCTGTGTAAAGAGCCACAGTTACAATGAGGAAGGATCCATTGGTCTGAACCCCAAAACCTACAGCTTGAAACTGGATAAACCATCTGTTTCTCACTGCTTGTTTTGAATAAAACCTGACGTTCATTAGTTTACGCCTGAGACCATTTCCTGAAGTGTCACCCCTTACTTAAAACAATCACCTTGGAAGTCACTGCACCTTGAGGAACAGATGATTTCCATTATGTAGTGACCACATTCAGAAAAATCAAATTTTGACCAAATGAGTACTATCATAGACATGCTCCTTGAACTGCTGTCCTTCTCCCAAGCTAAGGGTCTGAGGTGTCAGTGTGAATGTCATTCTAGATGTAAAAAGCTTGAAACAACATGTAAAGAACATTTTTAAAGAATTTTTTATTCAGTCAGGTGGACCACCTAGAAGTACTATAGCAAAACACTGACTTCTTATGGAAAATGTAAAACACTATGCAGTTGTGATTATTTCTTAATTTATTTTTCATTTATTAACGTGGTGGTGGTGCTGTGGTAGCTTTGTCGCCTCACAGTAAGATGCTGACCGGTTCGACTCTCAGCTAGAGCGTCTTCTGCATGGAGACATGCGTGAATGGGCGTACCTTCGTTGAAGGTTGTGTGTTAGGGCTGGCAACTCAGCATGTAAAAATCAACTGCCAATCATTAGTGGGCCGGAGTTCCGCTGTGGCGACCCCTAACCGGAAAAAGCCGAAAGACACAACAATTTCATTCCAAATGAACTTTTGTAGAAACATATAGGCTTGTGTTTGTGTGTTTGGAGATTTAATGACATTATTTTTGCTCAGATTAATTAATCTTCTGTTTTTTTATTGTATAATATAATATTTATTTTTCTTTTTATTTACTGCATTATGGTAATAAGTTAACTGACAATCAGTGATTGTACCTCTCTGTCTAAAAAGGAACAGATACTGGCTGGGTGACACAAGTCACACCTTCTAAAGGCTGAATGCAGTAAGTAATCAAAGAAAATATGTAAGACAATCACATTTATTTTATCCCTTTTTGGTTTGTTCAGTGGTGTTGTTCCCATAGGTCATCTTTGCATGGAATGTTGGAGGTGCACTCCAGCTTTGTGGTGTAGAGGGATGCTGCCCTGACTGCTCTCTAGATGACCGCAGATCAATTACAGGCTTGGTCACTGGGGGAGCTGGGGAAGGTAGGGTGGGAAGTAACAGCATTTTGTCAGCTCCAGCATTCTAGAAGGAAGTGAGGAAGGACTCACGTGTGAGTTACAATTCCATAGAGAAGATTAACATTAAATATGGCATTAGATTATAGGCGTCGAGCTGACTAACACTATGTGCAGTGATGTGAGTGATAACTAAACACAGTTAGGGAATCCCCCCAAAGTATCCACTGTATGCATACATTGTATAAGATACCACTAGAGTTTCTGCTCCATGCTTCCATGTCTCCTTCCCAGCTCACCTATGGCCAAGATGGATGCAGCCCTGGGGGAGCTGGTACTGAGAGAACTAAGTTATAAGTAATCGGAGTAAAACGCAGCAGGTGCTCAACTGGAGGGTGTGTGTTGGGGGAAATGAAATGTTGGAGCCATGAAGATCAGCGCTTACTTATTTCCTAAACCAAAGTGGGGTGGGCTCATATTTCCAGAGACCCAACAACTTGTCTTTTCTGCTAAGAACAATACGTTTTGATGATACTGGCACACAGAGATAATGTTAAAAATATGTCATGCTGTAAAATGCCACAGTGGTTATTAATATTAGTACTTGATCTGCAGAACTCATTACCTGTAAGGAGTACAATAAGAAGGGGTATATATACTAAATAATGCCACAAGTGTGTAAGTAAGATAGAAAAAGTAAGCATTTTCAGAAAAATATAATAAATAAGGGCCGACAGTATGGATCCGAATTTATGGGGAGGTGGTGCAAATTCACATTAAACATACTAGAGATTTTTTTTCACAGAAAGGTTGGTGAGTGCACAGAGCTCCAAGTGCAAGCAGTGGAGACCAAAACAAAATACATTTCAGAACGATATGTCAGAATCATGAATACACCTTAGTGATGGAAAGACGTAGATATGTCAAGAGTTGTAACAGTGAAATTGGCACTACAGTGGGTAAGCAATTGAATACACTGGGTACTCCGAGATAACTTATTTGCTAACATTTTAATTAGTTTTGTACATCAACATTCTTGTATGTTGCATTAAAAAGTAGTACATGAGAAATTACATTTAGTAGAGACGATGCCTCCTTGAAACTGAATAGCTCTCTCAAGCTTGCAGTAGCATTTTAATATCAGTCACCAGTTCTGTAGTTTACAGTACAATAAAGCCATTTCATTAGCCTTATCACTTGAAAAACACTACTAGAAATATCTTGTGAAGTCAGAGGACACTGAGATTGATAAGAGAAAAGCAAACATTTTTCACATTTTTAGTAGTGCAGAGCATTTCATCTCAAAAAGTTATAATTTTCATGCCAGTAAACTAAGAAAGAAAGAAAGCTGGTTATCTGCCTGTTCTGTCATTTGGACCCCCCTCATTTATTTATTTTGGATCATGTCTTCTTCTGACAGCATAGTACATGACTTGCAGACTTTGCAGAGATTTTGATTCTTATGTGGAAAAACTACTGTTTGTATAAAGGTATGCAATTTTTATGTGTGTATGTATTTATTTGTAACCTGGGCTGGTGGAGTGGACTAAAGAATCTTATCTGCAATGACAGAATTGCAGAGAGGCAGTCACATCATACAAATGATAGCGAAATCACAAAAGCTACACAGGAACAAATATATCAATTCACACATTTAAACAGCAATGCTGTAGAATGGAGGTGCATACACTCAGAAGGGAAGGCAAACCAATATCTTTAAGACAGTCATATAAACATGACAAGTTGTAGCAGCAAATGTGAACATTTGGTTTATAATACTAGAACAATACCTGTAGGGGCTCTCCATTGAAATGCTGGCACTCACAATGTCTAGTGCCAAGAAACTGAAAAAAAAAAAAAAAAAGGCAACATCCAGGAGTAGAGCAAATTTTGAACATTAATTTTCTCTTTAAAATTTCTTTTTCACATGGGGGCAAGCCAAGCCCCCAGTACTCCCTGATGTGGGGGGGGGGGGCCCAAACTGATATATACCTACTCCATGATTGCCATACCTCAGAGAAAAGGGAATATTCCAAGAAATGGCAATATCAGACTTGGAGTATGTAAGTCTGTTTTTCAACCATTCAGTCTCCATATTATGGAAATCATTAAAATAAATTCTGATTATTCAAATGGTTACCGATTAACTGGCGACACAGAAAAGTCATTTATTTCTTGGCATGTTGGTATAGTGATTATATCATCTAAGGAGGGCTGGTGAGATAGTTTAGGGAGACCCTGGAAGGCTGACATGAAGTATAGGATTCATTGTTTGAGGTACTGCTGTCTTACTCATTGGAAGGGGCTTTGTGGAGTCCTTGTTGTTACTATTTGACTATTTTGGAAATTAGAGGTAGAAGCAGATGCTGACCAAACTGGAAAGGATATTCACACATCTTCCTTATGACATATAGCATCATTGCATACATCTTCCTCAAGCAATGTGTGAGACTTCCTTTGACCTACGGCAACCACCACAACCATCATCATCATCTTCATTTTCAATGAATTCTCTGTTTCCTTATAAGCCATCTCTCATCATTCAGACCCATCTCTGCCATCTTATGTCTCCCAAAGGCAATCCAGCTCATAAGAAAGACAGTGGATTCAATTGTCGAATATTTTATGTTACTGTAGATGAGTTGGCCCAGTCTGGAGGCAGGCAGTGGTAGATACAGATGTGGTAGCAAATAGGAATACTGGGCAGTAATCAATTAGATTTTCAGCAAATATCCTGATAAATACAGAGCTTAAATAAGTTATCAAACAAATCCTTTTACACTTCACATATCAAAAGTATTTGCAATGCTGTTACACTGAGTATTGTTATATCTACATTCAGGGACCATGACAGCCAACAACTCAAAAATATATCTATATCTATCTATCTATCTATCTATCTATCTATCTATCTATCTATCTATCTATCTATCTATCTATCTATCTATCTATCTATCTATCTATCCATCCATCTATCTATCTATCTATCTATCTATCTATCTATCTATCTATCTATCTATCTATCTATCTATCCATCTATCCATCTATCTTTATATACATATTATGATAATTTATCTATAATGTCTCTATGGCCGTCCAAATACTCACTTCTAATTTGTATTTTATTCTAGCCCAAAAAGAGGGCAGACTTACTGACACGATTATATTTTTAAGTTGTGCTTGCTTTTTCCCGTAATTCAGTCTGAGTCCTTAAAATATGAAACTATTTCACCTTACTCTCCTTTATCAAATATTGTTTGCATGTACTTTGAAAGACAGAACCCATGATCGCTACTAACTTTGAAAATCTCTTGACAGCTTCTGAAACTTTTCTTGGTGAGACACGTTTTAAACTCAGTGCAATAAACATTTTCTTCGTATTCTTCTGATAAAAATAATGCTTAAATTAGATTTTTTTAAAAATATAATAATCCTTTTGTTCCCAAATCAGTCTGCTTCTATCACTTCCATCAGGTTTCTTTACTCTGAAGCTACTAAGTAATAGAGCTGTGGAATTCACGGTCTCGCTAGGTTTATTGCCCCGGGGGAAGGACAATAAATAACTCTAAATGACAGTACACAGTGAGAGAGCTGTGACTTTGATAGGTTTATGACCCCAGTACTTAGAACGATAGCTACAGGAAGATACCTTGCTGTGTGGATTTTCCTTGCCCGAAGAAAATTTAAATGTGGTGGCCGAGATTATGTAAGAGACAGGATGACAAGATCATAAGAAACAAGTGTCATTAGATTTGAGTCACAACCAACATGTTATGCTTTGGGAAAACTGAATGGGATAGGAATGCCATATTGGACAGAATCAGCTAAGTCATGCATTTTGTATATGGCATTGCAAGACTCATTTTGTAAGTATGAAAACGGGAAAAGACAATGCTGCAGATAGAAAAAGCTGTTTTTCAAAATGGAACTAGTTACATTTAATTAAAGTTATGCCTGCAAAGAAATGGTAAGAAAAATTGAATAGCTTTATGTGTCTACTACAAGTGCTCATGTGTTAGTTAGTTGTAACATACTTGCTTGTTGCCGTTTATTCAAGAAGGCAAGTGCTGTAACTCCCACCAACTTGATTTCTTGTAACTGTGTAGTCCACCCTATTCAACAAAACTGTATATCCCATCCAGAACCCTAACTCTAACCCTAAAACACTGTTCTCAATCCCTAACCTTAAAATTCCCTTCCTTCTTGCTAAAACTAAAATGCCCCTCCTGCTACCTAACCCTAAGATTCTTTTCTCACTGCATAATCCTAGGACGGCCTTCCCTCTCCTCAAACCTAAAATTCCATTCAGACTCCCTAACCCTAAGACTCCCTTCTCACTGTCTAACCCTAAAACTTCCTTCCTACTTCTTAAACCTTAAATTCCATCCCCACTTCCTAACCCTGACTCCTTTCTTTCTCATTAACCCTAAAACTCCATTCCTGCTCCCTAAACCTTAAAACCCCCCTACCTGCTCCCTAAACCTAAATCCCCCCGTCTGCTCCCTAAATGAAAGCTCCCTTCCCGATCACTGCAAACATCTACACTCTCACCCTCTCCTACTCCCTCATCAGGGTTGCTGCACTCACTTCACTCAAACTTGAATAATTTGTTTGGGTAAGCTGTCGGAGCTACTTGCCTGAATTCATATTTGAGTTTGAGCATGAGGTGAGTGGCAGCATACCTGAGTTACAAGACACTGAGGTTGCTGTTGAGACAGTAGTGTTTCAGCGCTTGGGACATGAGTGCTTGTAGAACACCCTAGTTTTATTATACAACCTTCAGTTTGAAGAATTTTTGTATGTGACTTGGGGAGATGTATGGAGTTCCAGAACTAGAAATGTTTGTTTTCTTCCTATCCATTTATGGGTTTACTGCTCTGCTTTATAACATCATTCCTGATTCCAAGTGTACTGAATACTAGAGTTCTCCTGGGATTGGTTTTACTTCACTATGATGGTTATAACATCCCAGGAATTTCAGTCAAGAGTGAGCATCTCGCAGTCACTTCTGTTTTTCAGCATGTATACGGAAGCATAGCTACATAGTATACTTAATTTGCTAGGCTGATGTCTTGCCAAACTGTACTGCTCAGTGATTCACATATGCCAGGGAGACTTTACAGAAAAAAATGTGATAGTTTTCATTCATATATGCAAGATATAAGATTTGCACAGAAAACAAATTAATTCTTCTCTGCATCATTTTCTTCTGGCTCTCACATGTTTCTTTCTGAAGACTGTCTGTTTGAGCAGTTCTTTGTGAATGCCCTCAGTATTTATAGTCAGAATTACCAAAAAACGGTGCTTGAATGTTGTCTTGGTACAGTGGTACAACCTGTACCTTGTCTATTCCCATGGTATCATTTAAAGCTAAACAGAGAAGGTTTTGTTCATATTACAAAAACTGCAAATGTCCTATGTTGTAGTATAGTGTAATACAGTTAAATTATGAGGTCTAACCATATGACAAACCACTGTCACCAGCTCAGTGAAGAGAGGTACCTAAAATATTTCATTGCTAATTCATCATCTGTCTGACCCAATGGTGCTCAGAGATTTAGCCAAAATTAAACAGATTAAGAAGATATAGTGGGCACGGAACACAACACAGCCTTCGCATACGCATTGTACATGACTTGGAGCAGTGTGGCACTAAGTGGAAGCTACGTCATCTACAGTAACATTTGAAGAAGGCCGCAATACACAGGGAGGTGTGTCCTTGGACTGAACAACTGGACAAAATACAACAATATCTATGCAGATGTGGCCAGTTATCTGCCAAATTGCATGGAGTGTACTGAAATGTAATCAACATTCGATGCTCCCATGATCATCTTCTACAGGAAACTTGCACAGAAATGCTGCTAATCACTTCTGTAAGCAGCTGGTACACTGATGACAGCAGTAAGTAGCATATTGTTATTATTCATACATTCATTTTCCCATGCCTGCATTATTGTCTTCTGGGTCATGCGACAGCCAGAGCTCTTCTAGCAAGTAATGTGCGTATGGTAGAGGAACCAGTCTTGAAATGATGGCAGTTAATGATTGAATGTATCGATATAAACACAGACACACACATACATACATGCACACACACACACACACACACACACACACACACACACACACACACACACGCACACACACGCACACACACGCACACACACACACACACACACACACACACACACACACACACACACACACACACACACACACACACACACATTCACATGCACACACGCACACATTTGGACAATTTACAGGACTAACACTTCACCTATTTACTTGTTTTTTGGATGTGGGGGAAAAACAGACACCCATCCAAAAACTCACCTGGACAGAGGGACAGCTTACATACTCCAAACAGAAGGCATCCTGAACAGGAATTGAAGTGGAAAGTCCAACTCTATGGGGCCGCAACCTTCAGCAGTGCACCACTGTAGCAAAGCTACTACTCTTACAATCAATTGTTTTCATTTTTATTAAGCCTCATGCTAATGTGGCTGTGTTGTAGCTAATGAATGTTGTCTAACTGTTGCTTGTTTTCTTAAATTCTTGAAGGATATACCTGAAAAGAGGTTGCAGGTACACGTCAGATTCCCAAATGTAAATAAATACATAACCTACTAGTTTTTTAAGGATGCATTATCGTTTACTCTGTAATGGAAAAAGAGCTTTTGTATCACTTCATACAGCTGGTTAATAAAGAAATAAAACAGAGTGATTTCCATTTCCTGTTGTTGATATGGATGCATTAATGCAGTGTTACAACATTGCATGTCAGAGATTCATAAAGTGCATGGCAGAGTTCTAAAATTGTATTAAATACCAACTCTGAATTCAAAACCAACCAGAGAGATCACTAATACACAGTGGGAAAATAACTGAAATGTAACCACATAATAAAAATGAAAAAAGTTGGGTTGTGATAATCACCTATAACCAAAGAGACTTTATGTTCATAAGTGTAAATACCTGTATTTTATTTTTCAGTTTAATGTGCATACACACATAAATACATATAGAACTGAACATAGTTTAGCTTTACGTTCACACACATGTAATACAATATTTTCTTTGTCTCTTGTGTACCTCCTGTGCAGAAAGGCATAAGGCTGCCTAGGGCAAAATATTTGCAGAATTGATTGGAATCAGATGGACTATATCAGAGGCATTAAAGTTGCAACAAGTTATCTGCCAGATGACTTAACTCATTTATTGTCATTTCAGTGTAATTCAAAGAAGATTCTGAACAAAACATCAAACTGTACCTGCAGCTCACACTACAAAAAATAACCATGAATTACCTAACTTCTGCAGTTCCACTTTGCTCTGCTAGATAATGTACTAAAACAATAAACACACAGGCAAAAAAACCTACAGACAGCATACACCAAAGCTCCTGCTACCGTCAATAAATATTTAGACCCAGTTTGATAGTTGTGATATTGGTAATCTCTCAACCTTTTAGTATAAGAAATTAGACAAAAACAAAAATAATTGGGGGCAAAGGTCCCAAATCAGGTACACATTATAAATTTTGCTCTTATAAACTGAGAAAGCGAATAACGGGTTTGCATTAGCATATATTTTCTGGAGGATATGTCTGAAATGCAATCCACTGCTCATTGTTGACCATCAAAACATTCATTAGAAAATACAAAATCCTTTAAATATTTAAATATGTAGGCATCTCATTAGCTCCATCTTTATTCTTCATTCTTCATCTATATAATACTAAAAAAAGACTAACATGCTTTTTGGTTTCACTACACATGCTTGAGGTGAACTAAACCGAGAGTGTCAGTAGCCTGCAAAAAAAAAAAAAAAGTCAAATGGTATAATGCTGAACACTTTCCCCAAATGAAATCATTACTTGTGTGATTAATAATTGTGCACAGGCAATGAGTCACTTTTTAGGGAGATTTCTCCCTTCTTTGAGGTGGTTTGACTGTAGAGTTGATGCACAAATAAGTTCGGGGGGGGGTCTTATTTCCCTGCAAACCCCCCCCCCCCCAAGAAAATAGGAGCTTTACACTCTTTAGTTTTCTGGCATTTTTTTTTTCGTTCTTTTAAAATGTCAGCTTTCAGAAAAATCTCCCAATTACTCTCAAGAGCCATTAGAACTTCAACAGGAAAAGACATAGCTCTTACCCAACTTGAATACTGCCTTCCTTTAATAGCCTCAGCATCAAAAAGAAGCACTAAACATATTCAAACTGCAAAAAACAGGATTTGCAGTTTCCCCAAAACAAGAACGCCACTACAAAAAAACTAGAAAAAGCAAAGCAGCTCCAAGTTCAGCAAAAATGTCAACTTTTATTAGGCTCATTTTTATTCAAATGTCTTAATAACATAAATTTAAAAGAACTCTTCCCACAGACATCCTCAGGAATCACAATAGCTCGGCTACATTCCTACAAGCTCCCCACACTAAGCTTGACTGCAGAGATCACAGTTTCTTCTCGGTCCCAAACTTTGGGAATCTTTCCCCCTCTATCTTAAAGAATGATCTTCCAACTCACAATTCCCTCCCCAGCTTAAAGCACACTTTAAACTAGCAACCAAGTGCTGATGTCACAGTTTCGACAATGTCACCTAACCGCTTCTGTCTCTCTGCATCTACCAAATCACATAACCATGCATATCCTTAACAACTGTATCTATTTAAGCATATCTATTAATAATATCACATAACAAGGAAGCAGGAAATTAAACATTAAAAACACTGCAATTGGTGGCTTGAGTGAGTGCGTTTGTGTGTGTGTGTGTGTGTGTGTGTGTGTGTGTGTGTGTGTGTGTGTGTGTGTGTGTGTGTGAGAATCAAATTAAATACTTTTTGAGTCAAACCAACTGTGACCTGACCACTAGAAAATAACTAATCAAAATTAAATTGAACCTTTTACTAAATAAACTTAAAGAAGTTAGTGTATTTGCAACCCCTCCACACCTCTATTAGATAATGGCAGTTACACAAAACTGGGATGGTAGAATACATGGTTCCCAGTTTCCATAACGCCGATCTGAAAATGTTTGAATACAGCTTACTGAATGCATTTGTTCATATGAGGCTGACGTTCTGATTGGAAATCGCACTACAGTGGGGATCAGGAAATTTACCCTTTTCCTCACTGTAGT
>NC_056733.1:765726971-765746971 GCF_019279795.1 Protopterus annectens
CTGAGCCATTGTGAACAATATGCAGTTATCTGCACACATGAACCTCACAACCACACTATGAATACTTAAAGTGAATAGAATAGTGTACGTATAGCATTGCAGGCCATGCCTCGGCTTTCTGCTTGCTAGTCATTATGGAGAGGGACTAGGCATAATAATAAGCAAAAAAATAGCAGATGGCATTACTGATGACTCACTAAGGCTGCTTTAAATCCTCTACCAACTTAATCAAATAAAATATATATTTCCAGTCCTTAGATACAGCTCCCCTCCGTGGCAACACCAGTCCACAGAACAACATAGACTTGCAGTCCCCTGGGGAGAAGGGGGCTTCAGAAGTAGGCATCTGAGGATCAGTGCCCAAAAGATGGGAATCATTCTATATACTGGCAATTACATATCAATGTCATAATTTCTCAACAACCCCAATGAGATAACAGTCCCTTCCTCCTTTTTGTAACAATGCTCACCATTCACATTGCCCATACTATATCAAAACCCCATCATTTTACACAGTAAAATGCCAATAATGTTTGAACCGTCAAGTATTTTAATAGGCTTCTCTATTACCACTGCTGGTCACCTAACCATTAGTGTTCAAAAAGTCTTTTGCTGGTCTAAATTACATTTTTTGTCATAGATATAAATAGTGATTTCCCCATAAGTAAGATGTAAAATCAGGGTGAGGATGCCTTTTGTCACGTCATGCCTTGCTCTGCTGCATATATGTTAAACTACACAGCTGAGTCTAACAAAGTTTGGCATATTTCTCACACTAATTGATCTTGTACCACATGGAAGTTTCCAGGAAAATCAGTCAAAACGTGCTTAGGTTACTAGAGTTCAGCATTTGGAATTTAATGCAAGGCTTGATGTTAATGTACACACTTTCACTCACACACACATAGACACACAGACACACACACACACACACACACACACACACACACACACACACACACACACACACACATGTGCGCGCACACTCTTTCATGTTCTGATCTAAAGATAAAACAGTCCACTTAATCTCCAATAAGTACTGAGCAAAATTATTCTTTCCGAAATCAGGACATTTTAATAACTATCTGTTTTAAATTTGTATTCACTTCTTAAAAGTGATGTTACGTATTAACGATGGACAATGCAGAGAGAACCCTCACATAGTACTTCATTCAGGAATTATTTTATTTTACTGTTTTATTAGACGAAACACTCAGTTTAAATAAACACATGAATATATCCAAGCCGTATGTGTCAATGAATAAAAAATTATAACAACTTCTGAAAATATGTAAATGGCCTTGTGTAGAAGTTACAGGTTTGATTTTTTTCTGATTGATGGATTAACAAATAAAACATAGCACAAATCCTTGCTGGGGTGTATAGGTAATAATAAGGACTGTGGAAAGATTTCCATTAGGAAAACTATTAAGCTCTTTTGTCTGTGGGACTACAACAAATCCCATTTTCCTAAATGAATGAATAAATAATAATTCCTTATTGTATCAGCTGGGTTAAAAGCTGGTTGATTGGAATCTAAACAGGTCAGGTATTCTAATGTTACCACCAGTGATTGTGTCTAATCTGCTCCGTTTGCTTTTGTATTAGGTTTGAAAGAATTAGAATCTGATACACATTTAATTATGCTGGGTGTGGTATGGTGTTTGCACTATAGAAACTGCTTCTGATATTCACAGCAAACCATTTGAAATATGAGGAAGGTACACAGGAGATCTCTATGTATTAGCATGAACTGTGCTTGTTAAACCTTTACAAGGAAAAGTCCACTTGTTCATTCATTCACTCTATTGTGTAATTTACCTTCCATGTGTCCGTTTTATTCCATTAAGGCTTAAATTAAGACATTTATGTCTGCTGTCAATAGCTGTTCCAGATTTCATGACATTAACTCATGTAAGGCATTCTGAAATTGTGTGATATTTCAATCCTAAATATCCCTTTTTCTGTCATACCCAACCAGAGCTGCAACAGGGAAAGGAATCCTACTTACACAACTTGAATTCTCTTGTCACAGCAGCACTTGCCAAAAACACCACTACCATTCAAACACTAAAACATGAAATTTGTAGAGTTATCTGTCATTCCCCAAGAAATGAGTACCACTGTATAACTCTGGGAAAAGCAGTCTGGCTCCCAGCTAAGCAAAGAGCAGACTTAACTGCTAGGCTCACAACTCCTCAAACTCCTACATAAACAAATTCTCCCTCCTTTAACTTGTAAACATACAGCCTCAGAAATCTCATTCATAGTGGTCCTTTCACATGACTCCCACTTTCCAAACATCATGCTTCTGACCATGCATTCTTAATTCTCGGACTCAAACTATGGGTGACCTTCTCACACAAACGTAAAGACACTTCATCTTATCCCATGTTCTGTGGACTGCCAAAATATCATCTTTTTAATCAAGCTAAATATTCCTGCAACCCAAAAGGATGCATGACCTAAATCATCTAATATCACTCCTTTACCCTAACTGCCCTACTAATCTCCATTGCTTCAGTTCCCCCACCTCAGACTTCTATATTCCAACCTTATATATATTTTGTGCTTTACTCCGAATACAGAGCAAGCTTTGCTGTAAAATGTATATTGATAGCAGTATAGCTCTACCCCAGTTAATAATGCAATCAGTCAATCAATCAATTAATCAATAAATAAATCCAGCAACAATGAAACTGTATTAGCTAGCAATAAACCTGTTCTTTGCTTTCCTTTGTTTTCGATTTGTTAATGCTCATTAAACATTTTAAAGTAAAATTCTGCATCTGGAAGAAATGCTACCATTTTACATCATAACTCTTTTCTCATTAGTTTTGCATTGTTGCTATCATACAGGTGGGCTGCACATACATTGTAGCTCAGTACCAATAAACTGTCAAATATCCCACTTTATTGAAAGGCAACAGCACAGTTGTCTGTGCATGGAATTTTGAAGGTGGTAATAAGTGGTCATCCTTGTGTACAATCTGTGGAACATTTGTCTCTTTGGGAGTGTCCAGATGGTGGAAGCTTTTAGGTATTTTACATTGTAAAAGAAATGGGTCAGACTGTTTAAATGAATTGATTAAACTGTTTAGCTCTTCTTCAATAAATAGATACAGCCTGGTGGGCACAACTGTTTACAGAGCAGATTCCAGAGCCTTGGTGAAATAGTTTATTCAGAGATGTTCAACACCTAAGTGGAAGTAAAGGACTCTCACACAGATCTGCGGGATGTAATGATTGTTTATTAAGCAAGTAGTTATTACATTTTACTGGTTGATTCATTTCATTTTGTAGAACTACTTTGTACTGGAAACCTAGCAAGGTGGTAATATACAAAATAAAAGAGAACAGAGGATGGGTTTGGCATAATGGTTAAAGCCTTCACCTCACACACAAGGTAGAGGGTTTGATTCTGACCTCACGTTATTGGTTAGGCTTAAAATGGCCTTTCAGGGAAGTTAGCATAGCATGAACCTATGAACAATAAAGCAACAACTCCAAAAAAAAGCCAGCATAGGTCCATATCTGCTCTCTAGTTTGACTTCCAAGGCTCTCTTATATGTATGAGTTATAACAGTTTATGATAATAATTAAATGGACCTAAAATAAGAAGATGTACATGATTCTGTCTGTCTGTCTATCTGTCTCTCTTGCTCACAGTGTTTAATGACCCCACAGGAGGGGCAGAGGGAAGTGGTAGGAAGATGATGTGTTAAGAATTTAGAGAGTTGGTAAAAGGATGCAAAGTCCTACCTGGTCAGAATTACAAAGCAGTCAGCCTTCCCACTGAACATGCTTCTTGCCCATCATTCGGATTTAAAATTCTTGTATTCAGATTAAGGCACATTGCAATCCTGCTTTGAAATGAACAGGAATGTATGCAAAGCTACATTCAGCTTAGACATTTTTTATTCACTTTCCAAAACAGTTATTTAATACACTAAGGCACTGTACGAGCACATCCACTCGTGCATGAATCGTGCCATCCCAAATAGAACCAAGATGGTCTTCTCCAAAAAAAGAAAGTCAATCTGGTGGTACCCTGCTATAAACAAACTATACAACAGAAGGAAGAAACTGTTGCAGAAAAGAGGAAAATCCCAGGATGCAAAAAATTTCCTCACCAGCCTCAGTAAGAAGCTGAGATCCCTCATAAAATCCTCAAAAGCTAGTTATGAAAATAAAATTGCCAAAGATTCCAAAGACAAACACAAGGCATTCTATAGTTATGTCAAGAATCTAAATGGCAATGCTCAGATCTGCTCTGAGCTACAACAGAATGGCATTAAATATACTGATCCCAAGGATATTGCCAGTATCCTGGCAGATCAATTTAGTGCCAACTTCACCCCCCCCCTCTCACCCCCTAATGGGCCAATCTCAATACCAAAAGATTTCCAAATTCCGGTAATCACGGCCACACAGGTAGAAACCACACTCTCCAAAGCTAAGAATACAGCATCCATGGGATCAGATGACATCCCAGGCTGTGTACTACATGAACTACAAAATGAACTGGCACCTCACCTAAGTGTCATGTTTAATCATAGCCACATCTCAGGCTTCGTGCCCACTGAGTGGCACACAGCTACAGTTATCCCACTCCATAAGGGGGGATCCACCTTGGATCCTGGGAACTACCATCCCATCAGTCTGACAAGTCTGATCTGCAAGGGCATGGAATGCATTATCATGGAACTTATAAACAAAGACATTAGCAACCTTCAAACACTGAACCTCACCCAGTTTGGGTTTGTGAAGGGCCGATCTTGTCTCCTGAATCTGATGGACTTCTTCGAATCAGTCTCCAGAGCTGTGGACAAGGGTAAGGCGGTCCAGACAGCCTATATGGACCTCTCCAAAGCCTTTGACACCATCCCCCACTCTGGAATCTTAGATAAACTTACTAAGCTGGGCATAAATCCCTACATCACTCGATGGATTGCCAACTGGCTTATTGACAGAACCCAGACTGTAAAAATAGCCGACTCCAAATCCAGCTCCAGACAAGTGACAAGTGGAGTACCTCAGGGTTCAGTCCTGGGACCACTCTTGTTTGGCATCTACTTCTCTGAAGTACAGGCCAACACTAAGGGACTCTGGCTAACAAAGTTCGCAGATGACTGCAAACTGGGAGCCATTATTGAATCCCCAAATCATGTGGATATTCTACAAAAGGGCCTTACAGAAACAGATGCCTGGTGCCAGAGCCATGGGCTCAAGCTTAATGCCAAGAAATGTATAGTTATCCCCTTTGGGAAAATACATGTACCCATGAATTACCACATAGGTGGCAGGACACTAAACATCGAAAGTGTGATGAGAGACTTAGGGACACAAGTGGACAGTGGTCTCACTTTTGATAACCACATCGTCACAACAGTCAGGAAATCCTTCTATGTGGCACACCTCATCACTAAGGGCTTTTCATCCAGAAAAAAGGAGGTCATTGTCCCACTGTATTCATCCCTCATTAGACCCATTATAGAGTATAATGCCCCATTTGGTATGTACCTCACAAGACATCTGCAACAGCTGGAAAGGCCACAGAAATACCTCATTAAAAGAATCACAGGCCTAAAGCAGATGCCATATGCTGACTGTCTAAATAAACTCCAGCTATACTCTATGGCATATCGTCTACTCAGAGGCAATCTCTGCTTAACATACAAGGCCATGTCAAACCTGAGCTGTTGGACATGCTCCACTTAAAGAAATCCCAATCCCTCAGAGCCACATGCTCCAGGGATCTAAACCTTGTCATCACAATAAACAAAACATGCTGGAGGGATAGGTTCCTGACCCAGAGACTCCCCATACTCTGGAATAGACTGCCCATACATGTCAAGCAGAGTGCCTCATTGGCCCTCTTCAAAAGGAACCGTGATGATTGGATGGGAGATAGGAAATTCACCCAGGGGATTATGTCAGTCGCCCTGCTAGACAGGGGTCCAGAGAAGTAAATATTGTGGGAAGTTATATTGTGGGAAGAAATATCCAGGGAATTGTTATGGCAATGCCGATAGCCTAGTACCAACCTATGAACCTATATATCCCTATTATTATTTTTTAGAATAATAATTTTGGCGAACAGATCCCTGTGGGAGGTCCCTGATAGGCTATGTTTTTAGTGTGGATGACTTTAGTATGCTGAAATGGCTGCTGGTTGGCAGGCAGAAAGGATTTGAAATATACATATATTGTATGTATATCTGTGCATGTGTGTGTGTGTGTGTGTGCATCTGTGTGTGCCTGTGTGTGTCTGTGTGTGTACATAGCATTTCATTATCTATAATGTAGTTGTTTTGTAACTGAACTGCTTTCTTTTGGCAATTTCGGTTGACTTTTTAACATAGCTGGGAAGCATGATTACACTCTCGTTGTCTGAGAAAAGAACGCAATTTTTTTTTAATTTCTAAAATGCAATCTTTTACTAAGGACAGTGTGTCTAAACATTATGGAGACTGGAGTGTGTTTAAAAGGAAGCAAGTGTATTGCAGCTGCCCATCAAACTTCTAAAGGGAAAAGTGTATATATATATATATATATATATATATATATATATATATATATATATATATATATATATATGTGTGTGTGTGTGTGTGTGTGTGTGTGTGTTTATATATATATATATATATATATATATATATATATATATATGTGTGTGTGTGTGTGTGTGTGTGTGTGTGTGTGTTCAATTCCAACTTCAGATATGGCAGCCATGTCCAAAGTAAGTTCTTTTTTTCCCAAAGATAAAAAGAGGCTTAATGTTGTGCTGAAATTTGAAAATAACCAGAAATGTTCTCTGAAGCCATTTTTTTTTCTTTTTTCCTGAGATGGTGTTTACATGCAAGCTCACTTTATACGTTATGGATGGCATCTGCATACTGAAGAGGTTGGCTTTAGTGTTCTTCCGGAGAGGACATTTGCTCCAAGTTTCAGTCTTCAGGCAGTGACTATACAGTCCATCAGCTGTAGCCTTTTAGCTTCTCCCTTCTACCCAGACCTATATGGTTATTCTGGTTTATATTGAAGATGGGTAGATAACTCATTACAGCTGATGACACCTTCAGGTGCTTCTGCAGTTACATCCTACTGATGCCTCTAGGCATCAAATATCGTTTGTTTATATTTGCATTAATAATTCCAAACCTTTGCTATGGACAAATTGCTGAAAGATTTGATCTTAAAGCTTATACAATGGCAAACACAACTGTATTGATATTTAACCTTTGTCTAGTGCAGGCAAAGAGACATTAATTGTTGCTCATACAATATTTATTTATATTGTTATAAATTTCATATTTCTCTAAATATCTTGAAAACCAAGTAGCACAGATGGAACTACTTAGCCTCATGTGAAAGCTCTCAGCCGGAAGAACAAAAATGCTGCTAACAATATGTGTGTGACTTTAATGGTTGCTGAGATACTGTAAGCTGTTTACAAAATATTACAAACTTAATAGTTACTGTTTTTACTGTAATTTACAAAAAAAATCTGGTTCAAACCTAGAACCTAAAGAATACTACCACTATAAAAAATACTTTGTGCTGAAGGGTTTGCCATTTACATTTCTTTAGTAACCCCTGTGGTTCCAGAGATATGAGCATTTGTTTGAAATGTGAAGACATAATTGTATGCTTTCAAAAAGCTTTGGCTCCATCCTTTGGAAGTTACAATGCAAACTTCCAGAGCTCCAGTGGATGGAATGAGATACGGCACTTTCAAATATGTAGCCTTGTTTTGTATTACTCAAGTTTGTTCCATTTTGGTTCTTGAGGAAATGCTCGGTGGCAGATGCCTACCTGGTCAGAATTGCAAAGCAGTCAGTTCTTCCTCTGAACGTACCTAATCCTGTGTGGGTTATTCTGTTTATACTGAGGATGGGGAGGATGAATAGATGGATTTTTTCATACACGTAACTAGCTATCTCTTGTATTATCCAATTTGCTCCTTTTTTGGTTCTGAAGGAAATGTACTTAGTGGCAGGTGCCAGTAATAGACTATGAACAGCCTCCATATTTTCTGTTTATATTTCTTACATGAGCGAGTTAATCGTGTTTATTTAATGTACTTGATCATCTTTTGTGTTTCATTTTTCTTATTAAAGTTAACCAGTCTGATAACATTTGCAGTGCAATGCAATTTTTTTTTACTTAATGGATTTTAGTTTTGACAGCTGAATTGCTAATTCATGGAATGACAACATTCTGTTAGTCATCTGCCACCTGAATGATTTTGATTGGAGAAGTCATTTATTTCTCAAATGCAGTGTACAATTTTTTCATCACCTATCATAATGTTATATTACTGGTCTAGCTTTGTCTCTGCCTATTTATACTAGAAGCTGGACAGTTGTATTAAAGATACATAGGCTGATCTGTGCTTTGTCATTGACAGACAGTTTCTGCCTTCTATTACTTTTGGTAGATCACTTTTAACAGACCATTTGCCTGATTTCATCTTGGATATGATCTTGCAAGTATAAAACTTCATTTGCATAATGGACTTCAATCACTTTTCTGATGTCTGTCGGAATTTAATTCAAAATGTGAACTGCTGCAGTCAACTTATCAGTTTTATTTCTTTGCGTTATTACTGTTACTATTTTGCACCAAGCCTTGATTGAAATTTTGTGATCATTTCACTGCACTTTATAAAATGAATTAAGTTTCACTACCATTGATGGAAATGGGTCACTTTATTAAACATTCTGTACATCCCCAGTCCTAAAAACACAATTCATAGACAGGACTTACTACAATTTTTGTCTGTGCAAAAAGGAACCAGTAATTATGTCACAGATGAGATTTGTGCAGAAAGTTTGCTATCTTATGTTTTTGTTATGAAAATGTAATTTTAGAGTTGTGGTCCAATACCCACCTGTACTTACCAGATATTGCAACAAGTAAAATTAACAGCTCCCTATTGAAATATCAGCAGTTGCAATACAGGGTGCTGACATGCCAAATAAATACATACCAAAAAAGCAGGACAAGAGTGAATATTGAACATTACTCTTCTACTCTGACCTTCTTTTTTTGCAGGGGAGCAAGCCCTCCTACATCCGCTGAATTTATATATACTATTTCTGACATTGCCGTACCTTAGAGAAAAAGGAATATTCCAAGAACTGTTCATCTCAGACTTAATATATCTAAGTATTTTTTTTTCAGCCATTCCATCTCAGCATTAGTGGACTTGCTAAAGCAGGTCCCAACATTTCAATCAGTTACTAAAATTTCAATAAATCACTGTCACACCACTCTGTCAGAGAAAGAGTGATACATAAAATGACCCATGAAAAATACAAACACAAGCATAGCAATAACTAGGGCAAAGTGACGAGGTTGTCTGTCATGGGCACAAGCTGTTAGGGGGCGCAATCGGCAGTTGCCAGTGGGTTGCAAGTATAATATCAGCATTGACTTATGGAACCATGAGGATATCCTGTATTTTTGATACTCAACTTTGAGTCGAGCTGTGTCAACATTTGGAACTGTTCAGAGACCAGCTGACCTAGATAGAATTCTGAAGTCAAGCACATGAATTCCCAATATTTTATTAAGTAAAAAAGATGAATAATTTCAAAAAGATGAATAATTTCAAGCCTGCAGTATTTACTCAAAGCACAGTAATTGGTCTGAAATCAGACATAATATTTTAGACAAAACAATGCCCCAGTCCAGGTATTAAACAGAGAAAAGAAGACAAGAAAAATATATTTTAGTTGTTAGTTAAGGGTAGATGGATAGACTTTTGTAGGCCGCATTGGTGCAGCAGTTAGCGTTGTCACCTCACAGCAAGAGGTTCTCCCATTTGATTCTCGGCTGGAGTGCCTTCTGTGTGGAGTCTGCATGTCCTCCCCATGGTCAAGTGATGCATAAAGACATGCAGGTAGGTGTGTGCGTGAATGGGTGTGCCTTCTTTGAAGGTTGGGCATCGGGCTGGCAACTCGGCACCGTAAAAATCTACTGCCAATCATTAGCGGACTGGAGTTCCGCTGTGGTGACTCCTAACCGGGAAAAGCCAAAAGACATTACTAGTTAAGGGTAGACATTTGACAGAGTTTCCTTCATGTGACATCAGCATGGGAGAAATCAGTTAATGGTGGGACATAAGTGTGAGCACTTTGATACTGAAGGCTTTTCATCCAGCCTTTTAAAAATATTTCACTGCTGAGTTAACACTACTTTGGGTAATTAGCATAACCCCTCCCTTTCCAGATAGTTGCTTTCAGCAGAAGAGTGCTCTTAAAACTGGGAAAATAGTATTACTACTGACTTCTACACACCCGAGGAAGCTACATGAGCTAACTTTATCTACAAGCCAAACATCCTTCTAATTATACCTTTGTTAAGTTTTCAAACTTAGCAAGACTTAGAGGTCAGGATCATTATAGAAGTGTCAAAGTTTACAATAAAATCTACGTTGTTGAAACTGATGTATTGTTTCTTCTGAATAACTGCTGCTTAAAACAATGTTCATAAATACTACAGACAAACAGCTTAGGTGCTATCTCTGTGAATGGAATGTACATACTGAAACTTGCTAAACCTTTACATTTTGATATGTTAAAAAAATACCATTAATTAAATTAGTTTTATCACATAAAAAATGGCATCTTAAAATATTGAGGCAGTCTTGGAACACTATATTATGCATTTGTCTGGATATGTGTCAGACATATCTATAACATGCAGAGCTTCAGTACCCTCAATACGGATTTAGGACGTGCATGACATCATATTCTGCAGACTGCTGAAGGAACATCTACGTAGTAAGACTTTTCTGTTCCTCTGAAGACTACAGGGGAACTGATGCTACTGCTTTCTGCCCCATCCTTTTAATTGTATCATGCACTAAATGCCTTTATTAGGATACTATACATACTCAGTGCTGGTGCAACAATGTGCAGATGTCAGACTTTGACAGTGGTCAGACAGCTACACATTACCTGATGTAACAGGTGTGGCACCCATTATAACATGTCTGTACAGCAGAGGAGCAGAGGCTGACTACAGTCTGTTTATCAGTAGGACTGTCTGATTAAACATCAATAACAATACTACATGAACAGGCCCTAACAGCAACGTGTGATACTGTGTTATTTCTGTCAATACATTTATTTATTCATTCATTTATTTATCTGAATTTATTTCAAGGTGTAGAGTATTGATCAATTCTGACCAATTTCAATCTCATCCCAGGGTCAAAAACTTATCAGACATACAAAACAGACAAGAGTACAATAACACATAAGTGAAAGAAAGAAAGAGTGCAATGGTACAGTAATGCTATGGCTACATAGTAAATCAAATATATTAGTTTACAATAGGTATAAAAGTTTCAAAACATTTGACAAATTAGGTTAGATTAAATTAGGGATGTGTAAAGGAGAAAAGGATCTTAATAGTTGAGTTAGAGTGAAGAAGAGTTGATGTAGACATAAGTGATGTCACCTGTGGGGGGTAACAGGTACATTCTGCTTGATCAACTAAATGTGATTTTAGTAGAGAAGGGTTGGGAGGGTGGCCTAATGATTAAGGTGTTTGCCTTACAAACACAAGGTGCAGGGTTTGAGTCTCACAAGGGATAATTGGCTAGGCTTAAAATGGCTCACAAGGGCAGTTAGCTTAGTACTAACCTATGAACCTATGAACTTAGAATAAGAGGATGAGTCTTACATTTCAGGTAGGAGGGATTGCTACAATTTGGGACCCAGAAATGAGAGTGGTGGTCAGAGATATGTAGCTTGGAGTGAGGGATTTGTGTTTTAGGGCCTGAGTGATTCTTTGGTTGTATGTGGGGGTACGTCTTACATAGGATCATTGGAAGTTACTAGTCTAATGGCCCTGGGGCCCTTACAAGCCTAGCCAAGAGTTTATCCTCAAAAAAGAAACCTCAGTCAGCACCTGTCGCCCCTGTCAATGAGGGACATAGGTGGAACCCCTAGGACAAATTCGTGGTTTCTCATCCACTCATCAAGGTTGCACTTGAAGAGGATTAGCGAGGTACTCTGTTTGACATGTATGGAAAGTCTATTCCAAAGATGGGGCAGCCTCTAGGAGACAAACATATCTCTCCAGCAGGTTTTGTTAATGTTGCATGTTAGATTTAGGCCTCTTGAGCGGGTAATGCGTGAGGAGTTAGACTTATGGATATGGAGCATCTCTAGTAGGGCAGGGTCTGATATTGCCTTGTAGGTGAGACACAGATCAGCTCTGAACAATCTGTATGATAGTGAGTAGAGTGATAGTGATTTGAGCCTGTCCACATAGGACAGGTGTTGGAGGCCATGGATTCTCTTTGTTAGGTATTTCTGTGGCCTTTTCTGTTGGTGCAGGTGTTTGGAAAGGTACCTACCAAACAGGGAAGTATACTCAATTATTGGCCTAATGAGGGAGGAGTACAGAGAGGTAATAACCTTCTTTTTTCTGGATGCAGTCCTTTTACTTATGAGATCAACCAAGTAATTGGCTTTTCTGACCACTGCCGCTACATGATGGTTGAAGTGAGATTGTTGTCAACCTAAGTACCCAAGTCTCTCACCACAGGTTGTGTGCTTAGGGAGTTGCTGTTGATGTGGTAATCAGTAGGGGCTGTGTTTTTGCCAAATGGTATGATAATACATTTTTTTGCATTTAACTTAAGGCCATGACTTTGGCACCAATCATTTGTTGCTGTGAGACCCTATTGCAGTATGTTAACATAATTTGGGGAGTCAGTGACAGCACCCGACTTAGAGTCATCCACAAACTTGGTCAGCCACAGGCCTTTTGTCTTTGCTTAGACTTCTGAGAAATAGATGCCAAACAGCAGGGGTCCCAGGACAGATCCCTGGGGAAAACCACTAGTGACAGGTCTGCTGTCAGAGTTGGAGACACCTATTTTGACCTTGTGGGTTCTGTCAATAAGCGAATTGGCCACTCACCTGATGAAATAGTGATTTGTGCCAAGTTGTGTTAGCTTTTCAATGATGCCTGAGTGGGGGATTGTGTCAAAGATCTTGGCCAAGTCAAGGTAAGCTGTATGTACTGACTTTCCCTCATCCAGGGCCTTGGTAACAGTCTCAAAGAAGTCAAACAAGTTCAACAGGCAAGATCTTCTCTTGACAAATCTGAACTGGGTGGGGTCAAGTGCTTGGAGATTTCCTATGTCCTTGTTAATGAGATCCATAATAATACGCTCCATGGCTTTACAGGTCAGACTTGTCAAGCTGATGGGGCGATAGTTTCCAGGGTCAGCAGTGGCAACAACTTTGTGCAAGGGGATGACAATGGCAGTTTTCCACTCTGCTGGAATGAAGCCTGTACTTTGGCTGTGGTTGAATAGGTGGCTTAGTGGAGGAGCTAGTTCTTGCTGGAGATGGTGCAGAATACAGCCTGGGATACTATCAGGTCACATGGAAGCTCTGTTCTTTGTCTTGGATAGTGCCTTTAGCACTTGATCTACAGAGATGTGAGGTGCAGGACAAGTATCGGGATGTTGAAAGGGCCTTTGAGGGGGATGGGGGGATGATGTTTGCACTGAACCTATCTGCTAGCAGGTTAGCTAAGTCAACAGGATCAGTGTAAGTGGTACTGTTAAGTACTAATTAGGAACAAACCTGGGCTTTTCCATGGAGGGTCCTGACATAACTGAAGAAAGCTTTGTAGTTTCCCTTTTTTTGGAGGCTAGTTTCAATTTGTAATTGGCTTTGGAGGTTTTCAGTAGTGATTTAATTTGCTTGTTGAGGCTGAGGAGGGCATTTATTTAGCCTGGTTATGGCTGGGGGTGAGGTTGGGTGGGATAGAAACTTTGAATGAGACAGACCTATGATCTGATCTCACCAGGGAAGAACATACTATGGGAATGGTGGAGGGGTCACCCATGTTATTGAGAACCAAGTCCAAAATGTTATCTCCCCATGTGGAGGATGAGACAAGCTGGTCTAGTGTGTTAGAACTGATGAAGTCAAGGAATTGTTGGGTGAGTGCATTAGTGCAAGAATAGTTCACCCAGTCTATGGTGGGGTAGGTGAAGTCACCAAGGATCAGGGTGTTAGGGGTTAACTTGATGGAGTCAAGTAGGTCAAGGTAGGAGGAATGGGTGTCCTGAGTCATGGGGGGGGGTCTATAGCTGGGTATAACTTGAATGGGTGTCTTGCCAACTCTCAGTTGCACCTGGAAGCATTCCAGTGCATCATGCTGGCAAACCAGTCTGGAGGTATGCCCGTCCTTAATAAAGATAGAGGCTCCACCACCCTTAGTCTTCCCAACCTCATTTTGGGGTCAAAATGTGTGGAGTGAGGTATAGCCTGGTAAGGCATGGTACATCCACATGCAAAGCTAGGCAGCAGCTCACCTGACGTTTCCATGACCTCACCATGCATTAGGATAGTGCATGGTCATAAGACAGCTGTTCAGCTGCCACTAACATAAGTCAGGCTGCCCTTCAGTACAAAATGTATTAGTAATATGTTCCCTCTTTCCCCGTCCACAGACATGGAAACATGCAATTCGCAGAGGTTTCAGTGCCTGTTGCCATGAATGTGGGGCTTGCGTAATATGAGTATTCAAAAGAAAAAAAAACACTTAAAATGATGGATAAACTGTTCTTTTTAATAAGTTAAGTGCCTTTGTCTCTTATGAGCACACTTCTGCTGTTTAGGAGGATGCCAAGGGTGTAGCAATATTTCAGGTAAAGAAAGTTGCAGAGAGTAAACCGTAGGTAATGTTAGTTTTCTGTGCTATGCGTAAGACTTTGGCTTTAATAAGGGTAACACAATAGTATTCTGAATGAGTGGACTACAGTAAAAATCTACAAACCTTATTAAAGAGGAGATGAAGCTTCTTGTAGTTGGTGAGATAGATGCGACCATAATACAGAGAAATACTCCTTTTCCAATGGTATTTCTGGCTTTGTGGATTAGCTGCTAAGTAATTTTGTGATACATTGTTAGGGTTATATTTATCAGGTATGGTGTCAAAATGGGCACATGTGGTAAGAAATATTGGACAGAATATAGAGAACCTCCTAGAATGGTCATTATGGACCAAGTACTAGTACTCTCAGGAACGTGTAATGTATGCTAAGGCAAAATCACATAGGTTCATAGATTCATAGGTAGGTACTAGGCTATCTGCCCAAGGGCATTTTTAAGCCTAGCCAGAATGTGTTGGCTTTCACCTCCCTTTTAGATTAGTTTCCTGAGCCTCTGTCCAGCAGGGCCACAGAAGTGATCCCAGGGGTAAATTTACGATTTCCCATCCACTCATCAAGATTTCTCTTGAAGAGAGTCAGTGAGGGGCTTTGCCTAACATAGATTGGGATTCTATTCCAGAGCAAGGGAAGTCTCTGGGGCAGGAATCTATCCCTCCAACATGTCCTATTTATTGTTGTGCTGAGGTTTAAATCCCTAGAGCGTGTGGCTCTAAGAGATTTGGTTTCTTGAGGGGGAGCATGTCCATTAATTCCGGGTTAGACATGGCCTTGTACGTCAGGCAGAGATCACCTCTGAGTAGGCAGTAAGCAACCAAGTAGAGCTGGAGTTTCTTTAGTCGAGCTGCATAGGGCATCTGTTTGAGGCCCACGATCCTCTTTTTGAGGTACTTCTGTGGTCTTTCCAGCTGTTGCAGGTGTCGTGTAAGGTACATCCCAAATGGGGCATTGTACTCTATTATGGGCCTGATGAGCGATGAGTAGAGGGGCATAATAACCTCTCTTGATCTAGATGTGAACCCTTTTGTGATTAGGTGGGCTACATAGAAGGATTTTCTAACCACTTTGGCAATGTGATTATCAAAGGAGAGGTTGCTATCTACTTGGGTCCCCAGATCCCTAATTACATCTTCCGTACTTAGTGGATTACCACCTATATGGTAGTTCGTGGGCACTTTGTTATTCCCAAAGGGGATGACTATGCACTTTTTGGCATTTAGCTTAAGGCCATGATTCTGACACCAGGTATTCGTCTCCGTGAGACCCTTCTGGAGGATGTCTGTGTCAGCCGGAGAGTCGATTATGGCCCCAGTTTGCAATCATCTGCAAACTTGGTCAGCCATAGTCCCCCCGCGCTTGCCTATACCTCAGAGAAGTATATACCGAACAGGAGGTGTCCCAGGACTGAGCCCTGTGGGATGCCACTTGTAACCGGTTTAGAGTTGGACATAGCACCTGCAACTCTGACCATGCGAGTTCTATTCATGAGCCAGTTGGCAACCCATCTCGTGACATAGGGGTTAATGTTCAAGCTGGTAAGCTTATCTATAATGCCAGAGTGGGGAATGATGTCAAAGGCCTTTGCGAGGTCCAGGTAGGTTGTGTGGACTACCTTTCCTTCATCTATGGCCTTGGTTACTGTTTCAAAGAAGTCAACTAGGTTTAGGAGGCAAGATCTGCCTTTAACAAAGCCGAATTGGGTAGGCTCCAGTGTCTGGAGTTTCCCAATGTCTCTGTTAATGAGTTCCATGATGATGCACTCCATAGCTTTGTAGCTAGTCAGGCTTATATGGCGATAGTTCCCAGGATCCGTTGTGGCACCACCTTGTGGAGCGGGATAACTGTTGCTGTACAGCATTCTTTGGGTACATAGCCTGTGGTAAGGCTGAGTTTGAACAGTGAATTTAGGTGAGGGGTTAGTTCATTTTGGAGCTCGTGTAAGACACAGCCTGGGATATCGTCCGGTCCCATTGATGCTGTGTTTTTGGCTTTGGAAAGGGCTGTTTTCACCTGTGTGTCTGTGATATCTGGGGCACTACGTTCTTCTGTGAGGGACACGGGCCCTTTTGGGGGTGAGGGGGGGTAAAATTTGCACTGAACCTGTCAGTCAGGATGTTGGCAATGTCAGTTGGTTCAGTGTATTTTTTGCCATTTTGCACTAGCTCAGAGCAGATCTGAGAGTTGCCACCTAGATTATTCACATAGTTAAAGAAGGCTTTGTGATTATCTTTAGAGTCTTTGGTAATTTTTTTTTTCGAAGCTGGCCTTGGATGATTTTATGAGGAATTGTAGTTTCTTGCTGATACTGATCAGGGATGCCTTCCCTTTTTGGGATTTTGCTGTATCATGTAATAGTTTCCTCCTTCTGTTGTATAGCTTATTTATGGCCTGGGTCCACCAGACTGGTTTCCTCTTTTGGAGGAGTGAGTCTTGGTTTTACTTGGGATGGCTGAATCCATGCATTCCTGTAGGTGCTCATAGAGTGCATTTGTAAAGGATTCTGTGGTTTGGGCAGCATTATCCTTTAGCAAGGGTGCTTTGAAACTTTCCACCTCAGTCTTAAGAAGTGTGAAGTTTGCTTTTGAAAAGTTTTTCACAGTGGTTTCCTTGACTGGGGGTGGGTCTGGATGTGGATGTCCAGTGTGATTAGTTTATGGTCTGATCTTATCAGCGAAGGGTTTACCTCTGGTGTGAAACATTGGTCCCCCATGTTGGTAATGATCAGGTCCAACATGTTGTCACCTCTTGTGGGAGTGTTGACCAGTTGTTCCACGGCATTTGAGTTTATAAACTCTAGGAAGTGTTGGGCAAAGGAGTTAGTACTTGAGTAGTTTTCCCAGTCAATGTTTGGGTAGTTGAAATCACCCAATATCATGGTGTTAGTTAGGACCTTCATATTTTCCAGTGTTCTCAGGAATGCTGAGTGGGGGTCCTGAGACAAGGTGGGTGATCTGTAGCAAGCTACAATCTAAAAAGCAGCTTTGCCAACTGTTAGTTGCACATGGATGGTCTCCGAGGCCTCGTGCTGTACCACTAACCTAGAGGTGTGGGTATCCTTGATGAAAATGGATACACCCCCGCCTTTTGTATTTTGGTCCGGGTTCTGGGGCCGAAAGATATGGTATGAGTTATAGCCTGGTAGTGCTGGGGTGCTCTCTGGAGCCTTGAACTAGGTTTCTGTTACTGCACAGATATTGATTCTCTCCATACTGAGGAGTGCCTCCAGTGCGTGCATTTTGAGGTTTAGACTTCTGGCATTGAGTAACATTACTCTCAGTTTTTGGACCTTGACCTTGATGTTTTCACTCAGGTCTTGTCACTGACTTGTGGTGACTAGCTAAGAATTGCTAACATACTTCTTAAAGCAGTTTTTTGCTAGAATACTTTACTACACGATGGCAAACTAAGTAGTCAGCAAAAAACACTTTAATCAGACAGAAATTTAGACTAGTTTCAAATTTCTTTGCCAAAGTGTTTCACCTGGAGTTCTAAAACATTAATTGGCCAAAGACAAGTGGTAACGTTACTGCAAGATGTTGCATGTGTCTTCTTTCAAATTGAAAGCATCCCAAATAGTATCCAACTCAACTCAGTTCAGAATCTGAGTAATGACATCAGGTTACTTACATTACTGGAACCCGAAAGGAAATGTTAGCAGAAATTAACACATGACACTATGTGTGATGCCCTCGCTCTGGGCCAGTAATCAAGGAGCCTCAATCCTTACCACTGACACTGGTGAGGGGCATTCGCTTGGAACAAAAATAAATACACACAGTATTTCCAGATGCAGCTCTCTGCATCAAGCACAATTTTCCCTTAAGAGAACACAGGGAGCACACTCAGTCCTGGGGCTGGGTTTCCCTCTCTCTCACTCTCCAGGCCCCAAATAAGATACCCCAGTGAAACAGTTGTAGAGTTAAGTCCTGAGCCGAGTGTTCCAAGCCAAGACCTCCACTACCCTCTCTGTGAAACCAGTGCTCTGTGTCCCTACTCCAAGTAGCTGACACACACACCCACCCTTTGAGATTTGATTTTCACACAAAAACACACAGGAAAGGCTGACACAGATTTACCAGCTTTGCCCAGACTATAAGGTATATACTGCCACCAGAACACTCACAAAGCCAGCTACTCAAGGCTCTTTGCATGGTACCCAATTATACTGAGTGAAATTGATGCCAATACAAATGATTGTATTCTCACCAAACACAAGGCTTTCAGGACTGGCCACAGTGTCACCAAATAAAAATAAGTACTCTCAAAGGTTAAATTATTCCATAAAAAAACAGTCACGATGAAAATTTTAAATGTACTTAATAATAACTAATAAAAAGAACATGAAAATACTGAAAAATCTATTTACTATAGACACCAGAGTTTCAGTCACAGGAAATATTAAAAAATAACACAGAAGGAAAGGCTTACACAGATACAGACAAACAATACTTAACTAATGTCACTATATTTTCCTGACTGATCTAAACAATTACTGTCCTCTAGTTCACTTACTATAAGCAAGGCAAGATGAAGCAGGTGATTGGTCCTTCTTACTCAGGTTTCACAAACGGACTGCCCTGAGACTTCTGTCTCATCTAGTATTAAAACATTATTCCATTGCTGGATTACAAAATGGCATCGCACACATCTGGTCACTTGACTTCTAGTTCCCACACTACCCACTATACTAGAAACTGAGCCAGATTCTTGCACATATGTGTTACCATACATACACACAGAGCTTTGCTAAGATGTGTTATAGCATCTGGAAGTTGCAAAACCATTTCAAAAACATCCACCCTTCTAGGATAGCAATTAGTTCACCCCTAAGGACATCCTAGTCCTGGTTTTCACAGACATTTTGTATCTGGCTGCAATCAGAACTGTCAGATACAATCTTTATGGCCTAAACTAGCTAATTTAATTTCGGACTATTTTTCAAAGTTAGCTGGACTGAGATTAACCTCTTCTTTTCCAGTATCCTCTGTTACAATATATTCATTTCAACAGTTACAATATAGTCTGACATACACGTGCATTACTTTTCTGTCCAGCAGGACTCACTGTTGGTAGATTTTTTTTTAACACAAGCAACTTTACAAATACATTTTCAATACAAGCACCTGTACAAATCGGTTTATATACCAATGGCATACAATTGTTTACAAAATCTCAGCTAGATACGCTGGCATATGTTACACATCCACTGCCTTACTTCTCCTGGCACAGGCGGCAACACCTCACATTATCACACTAAGAACATATGTGCATTTAAAAAAAAAAC
>NC_056733.1:765751971-765806971 GCF_019279795.1 Protopterus annectens
GATAATGTTTGTTTTGCTGTATTGGCAGGCTAGAAGCACATTATTGCCTGTGTCAGATATATTTGTATGTATGTTAATATTAAGTCATATCAGATTGCCCCCGGATTTAATAAATTTCGTGTAAGAATAGCATTATTCCTACATGGAATGAACGGCGTCCGTGTCCGCAACCCCCTCTCAGCAGCACGCCTTGCATATTAATGAAGGCACACTACTGACATGAAGCGGTGTACCTGGATAATGAATCAGCACAGGGGGCATGTTGTAGTAGTGCTTGCAGATCTGTAACACACCACCTGCACTGTCAAAGTGCCATACAGCACTTTTACAATAGAAAACAGTATCTGCGGACACTGAAAGTGTGAATGGGAAGTTGAACGTAATGCAGGGTGTGTGTGACAGGTACTGTAACACACACCCTGCATTGTGAAAGTGCTGTACAGCATTAAAACAAAAAAGAAAGTGTCCTTGGGCACTTATTTAATAATGTTAAGGTGAATAGTTTAATTTTAAATTAGTTTTTTTTTTCTTTTTCTTTAAAGTTTAGGCATAACTGAGCAGGTTTGCGCAGGGTGGCGCTTTGCTCAGGAGTGCTTAAACTTATCAAGAAGCTATATAGAAATGTATAGCTAAAATTCTCACAGCTGCATGGTTAGTGTCATAGCTTTGCATGCCGTAGGTGCATGGTTCAAATACCAAAACAGGCCATTTAGCTTTTACATGAGAAAGCAGTTTTATATTATTTTTCATTTTATTTAATGATGCAGTTATTACTATTTGTTAACCAGCGTACTGTAGCTGGTCCAAAATCCCAGTGTCAGTGGAGATATGAGGTGAATACCCCCATTTAAACACAAGTGCAGTCACACCCCAAGGTAATGTAATGAAAGTACATGGGGAAGTCATGCAAACTATACAATGACTGGTCATTGATATTCCAAACTGAGCACGCTGATTGGTCAGCCCAATCAGTGTGCCTGTTGTAAATCCTAGTGTATGCCAATGGAAAAAGGTCCGGACGCCCAGACATTTTTTCATTGCTATAGACTGCAAGTTTTTTTTAAACAAAAATAAAAAAAAAACTGTAATCCAGACACCGGACATAACAGAGAGAATCAGGACAGAGAAAATACTAGGAAAATCAGGTAAGTTATTTAGAACTAAAGACATGTACCTGATTTTCCTTGTATTTCCTCCATTTTGTCTCTCTCCTACCCCTAAACTGTCTGAAACTTTTTTTATATAAAAAAAAAAAAAAAAAGAAAAAAAAGGAAAGAAAAATGGAGCAATGGAGACCTTTTTTCTCCGTTGCTTCCTTTCCAAAGCACTGATGTACTGAGTATTTCTGATAACACAAGTCCCATACGCATGTGCAGTACATCAGAAAAAAGCCCCAGGATACTGGAAAAATGTGGAAGGATAGCACAGCGCCATTATACAAAGACATTATTTAAGAAAAGTAAGTATATATATATTTTTAAATAATGTCATTATATAATAGCAATAACTGACTTTGTGGTTGTGGTATATTAAGATTTAACCACAGTTGGCTTTATTTAATATCTTGGGCTTCGCCCTCATGATTAAACCATACCAACCGTGGGTAAATCTTAATATACCACATCAACATCATTGGCTATTGCTTAAGTAAATTATATAAACTTAATAATAATGTATCAGTAATGAGTAATTAATATTCAATTCTGACTTTTTTTAATGAAAACTTTTGTTTACCATTAGTTCACTTTTGCTAAGCACTGCTAAGCTAAGCTAAGCAATGCTTAAATAGGACCTGCTTGAGCAATACTTAGCAGTGCTCAGCTATGCTTAGCTGGTTTGAGCATTGCTAAGAAGTCCCATTCTAAGCAGTATTCAGCTCAGCTAAGTGGATTTGTCCACTGGTAAGCACTGTTCAGCATTTGCCACCTTAAGCACTGCTCAACTCAGCTTAGCGGGTTTGCACACTGCTCAGCTTTGCTCAGCATTTATGAAAACGGTCCAGTGATGGCAAAGGGTGGGATTATGGCCTTATTTAAACTGCACAGGTGGGAATACTGGCAGAACCTATTAGAGTTTGATCCCTGTCGGAAGTATGGCAGGTGCAGGAGAGGGAGTGTGCTTTCAGGTGCAACACTGGGGCTCCCTTGAGTCCAGGGTCATGGCTGGACTCCTTGTGAAGAAGCATGATGACAGACTGTTGCAGGGCCAATACCAGGGCTAAGAATACTAATTCTGAGGCCTGGAACCATCTGGCACATGAGCTAACCAGTGCCACTGGCATCCCCCAAACTGGTGAGCAGGTCCGTCATTATTATGATGACCTGAGATGGAGGAAGGGGACAGTCTTGACCTAATGGATCCAAGATGCTCAGGCCCAGAATGCTCCAGAAGTTTGTAAGTATATCTACTGGTGATATATCAAATTTGGGTTCCTATCATGTTGTCAAACTTTTACAAGTTCGAACCACATATGGTGGAGACCATACATTTGAATTTATAAAAGTTCGAATGTTTGAATCAAAATCTCCATAAGCAGAGGTTTCCATTCACTTCAATGTGGTGTGATCTCAGAGTTGGTATAGTTAAGTAGCGGGGGGTATGGGGGCACAACCTCCCATGTGGGGGATGCAGGGGGGCTTGCCCCCCTGCTTACAACAATTTATTTTGTTGTCCTTTTTTAAATTTTATTTTTATGTAGTCAAAGTTCTGTAACTTCAAACATAATGGTTCGACCATTAAGTGTTCAGAGCTATGGAATTTCAACTATGTGATATAGATCCATCAAATTTTAGTATAGATATCTGATAGACAGGTATACATAATGTGTGTTTTCTCCCCACAGTTGCAGAGGAGAGGGCTTGTAACATGGAGGCCCATGCAGGGCGACTAGTATGAGATTGTAATAGGTAGAGACTGCAAATATGTGATGTGCAAATGTGTATGGGTCGGGTATGCAACCCAGCAGCCTGCTGTGGTCTGTACAGATCACACATAATCATATCCACTAGTAGCTAAATGTGTACACCTGCATGCAAAGTATTAATACACAGTTCACTAACTATCTATCACACATGACACTGTGACACTCATTTATATTACAAGGTCAGAATGTGTGACCAAGTGAATTGTAGGCAGAAATCAGTCAAGCAGCAGAGAGCAGTGGCCCAGTAGCTCAGTGTGATAAGTTTTATATTTATATATATATATATATATATATATATATATATATATATATATATATATATATATATCTTGTTAAATTTTGCACACAGAGACCATGGTTTGGATCCAAGGACTGGTACAAAGATGTGTTCATAGTGACACACAAGTAATCTTGAGTATTTGAAGAAACTGTCAGGTAGTGTTAACATATATTTTATCCACAGGGCTCACACATAAAGAAATGATTGTATTAGCTGGATGAAGGGTATACTAATAAACTGTGTACAAATGTTCCAGTGTCCAGCCCCATACCTACAACTGACAGTAGGATAGCTATATACACTTTGTACTCTTCCTGATACATGTCTCTCAAGTGTCATGCTGTCACGGCTACTGATAACTGTTGCCAATAACCTTGCACACAGATATAAATCCAGTAGAAGTATGCCATTAGCACATTCACACAATATCAGTGCAGGGTACACCTTGTTAGTCATATATGTAACCCTGACGTGTACGAGTCCCCTCTACTCATGTACCTACAGTTGTCACAACTTGCCCCATAGCATTCCAGGTCGACAAATTAACAGGTATGTATGTGCTACAGTCACTATAGGTCTCAGGTAGATGTAAATTGAGGGCAGACCTGTAGAGTATTGAACAATACTGTTGTGAAACATATAAGCCTATACAGTTGGTAATGGACTGTTTTTCTCTCCCCCACCCCTTATCTGCTTCAATAATTATTGTTCACATAGTACAGATATGTTGTTCTCAAAACCTAATGTTGGGACATGTCTTCTATTATTGTTCATATATTTAAATGGTTCAATACAACATACCTTATTGAAATTCCATTGTTGGTGGCCTGTTGCCGTAAATGTTACTGGCATGCTGTTATAATAATGACTGTTATTCCATTTATGCATGTGCTCTGTTTGCCATGCAATTTCCCCAGTTTTATAGTTCTGGGTTAATTGAAACACCCATGCATGCTGTTATAACTAATGTTGAAATGCTTTGTTCATGACTAACAAATACACCTTGAAAAACCTTAACACCATAGCATGTTTGGGTAGGCATATCCCAGTGGATCTGCCTGTCCTACCTCATCTGGCTTTGGCACCAGGTCCCAGCATGTCTGGGACCCAACTCTGAACTGCTTCCACCTCTGGTCCTGCCCCACCCTCAGGTGGAACCGTGTCAGGGGATGCGGCCTATCCCCCCTGGGTGCGGGTGCAGAGAGGACCCTGTCACCTGACACCAGTTTCAAGGTATGGTGCGCGGGGTCATCCAGAGGGACTTGGATGTTCGTCAGTGCCAGATTGAGGGCAGACTGGTGCATGTCAAGGGTTAGGCTGGCCCCGTTGTCCAGCCCCCAGCACAGCCACCTTTGGGGCCGTGAAGGGGCAGTGGTGACCGCCCATGGGTGGGGACCTCAGTCCTACTGTTTCCATCTGGGGGCACGTGGTCCTCTGATTCCCAACCACTCTTCCCGTCCAAGGTGTTCACCCCCTCATGTGTCATACACCGCCCCTGTTTGCTGTCCTGTCTGTCTGCAAAAGCAACCTCTGCTACCCAACTTACCCCCCAAACATACCTACAACCCTTCCCCAACATCACATTCTCACTTTAAAAAAAAAAAGCGGGCATTTGTCCCAACAAAAAAAATCTTGTCTCATACATAGCTCTCCATTTTGCCCCCACGTACACTCCCATGAATCAATCATCCTATCAATTAATAAACAAACCTATGTGGCCCACACCCCTCTTTGTGGGGTGTGAGGCTCCAAATTCCAAATTGTCCACATCATTCACAGCTGTTGCTAACCAAACAAGTGGAGAGCTATGGTCCTTTCCTACACCCGCCCTACACATCCCTAACTGCCTTTCATAATGTTTTTCCCCCTGCTTGCCCTCATTTCACCATTTTCCTATCACCCCTTTTTTCTTTTCTTTTTTTGGAATTAGTGTAGGTTTAAGCAGGAGTAAGCGCCGCTAAGCAAAGTTAAGGGAAGCTAAGCATTTCTTGGCACTGCTTAGCATTGCCCAAAACTGTGTAAACTAACTTAAAACTGCTTTAATCACTCTATCTCATTCAGCCACTGTTTTGCCCAGCAACAAAATAACCAGCCCTGCCAGGTCTCAAACACAGGACCCTGTGCACTAGAGTCACAGCAATGTACCATTACACCAAATCTGCTGTGAGAATTAGTAATGCTTTTGTAAATATATCATGCATTACCGTCATTTAACATTTGGGAAAAAAGTCATCAGTGACAGGTCTTGAACCAGGACCCTGTGCACTACAGTCAGTAGAAATGCACCACTATGCCAATTCAGCTGTGGAAAGTAGCAATGCTTTTGTGAACATATCATGCATTACAGTCATGTAACATTAGGGAAAAAAGACAAAGCTGTCATGTTTTGAACACAGGACCTTCTGAACCAGAGTCATAGCAGCACAACACTATACCAAATCAGCTCTGGGGAATTAGTGATGCATTTGTAAATATATCATGCACTACAGGGTTGTAACTTTAGTGAAAAAATACATCAGTGACCAATTTTGAACCCAGACCCATTTGAACTATAGCCAGAACAACATACCAGTAAGCCAACTGACCTTTGGAGTACAGCACCTGTTTTTACAAACATATCCTGATTGTCAATCACACACTACTCCTATATGTACTGTCCTAAATCATAGTGTACATGGGCCTCTGAAGCAGACACAGAACCAGTACACAGACAAATAAATGCAGCTGGATGTATGGGAGGCCTACAATATCTGGTAGATCTGGCAACTGCACAGACTGTTGCTGAATATCCACAGTTGTGCCCCATATTCATGGCAGGGTCCTCATAAAACTTACTCCATGTGCACACTTACTGGCAAGGCAGTGCAGATTGGGGTTACAAAAGTATGACAGACAGCTAAGTGTCACAAACCATACCCATCAGAACACACATGCCCATGCTAATCCTGTGTTCCACACTGTATGCATGCACATATGTCTTACAAATACACCTGCCATATGAATGACTTGGTAGCTCCATCTGTTACACTTCTAGCATCTGTCACATGTCACATCTAGAAACCCACAGTCCTAGCCCACAGCCCGGTGTGTAGCATGACAACTACATGCATGCCAATACAACATAGGAATAATGGAGCCCTGCAATGCCCAGCAAAACTGGTTGCTCCTACTGCACTCACTGTCACCCACAGTAGCATTGTAAAGCCCTGCAGGATGGGACACATTTCACAATTATGAATATGTGTACTAAATGCTGCCTGACACTTTCTGGATGGCACTATTATGTAACATATGTACCACAGGCACATGCCTCACCTGGACTGTTGTGGGTGCCCTCAACTAGGCCATGCTGTGACACAACAGCTGACACCACACCCTTACTGACAGTAGCAGCTTGCTCTCCCCCAATGTCTTCACAATCCCTAGTCAGACTCCTGGCCAGAATGCAGCAGATGTGGCCTGCTACACATGCAGCAGTATGTCCAACTACTTGCTACAGACCTAATAGTGCTCCCAAACACCTAGAGGAGGGCATCCACACAACAGCCAAACATAAAGGGTTGGGGGAAAATGTAGAGGTTTTAAGGGACATGTCTCAGTCTGCCCCTACAAACATACACAGCTGATAGGTCAGCATCAATTGTAGCAGCATGCATAGTCAGATAGAAAAGGATCTATGACACTCACATCTGGCTGTCTCCTTACTCATCCCAACACACATTTACACAGTACACCGCTACAGAATCTGAAAATCTCTTAACAATGGCCAGATATACACACATTTCAACTGTACAGATTTCCACAGAATGTCCAGGTTGTTGCCTCATAGTTTTGGCCTGTTCCACATAACATTTGTGGTTTTCTGCCAAATCACTGGGATGATATGAGGAATGATGTCACTAAATGATGATATACATTTGAGTTTCAGACTTCATATTCCTCAGAAAATGTATGTCAAAACAAACCCTGTTACTCTAGCAGATTTCTAAGTTTATAAGAGCAATATTTAAAATTTGTCCCTAGTTATGGCCCTTTGTCCCCCCGTTTTGTCCTGCTTTGTCCAGATTTCTTGTACTCGGAGGTTGAGAGGTATGCAGATATAGCATACAAAACTGTGGATATGCATCAATCCAAACAGTGGGCAGTATTTCCACCTACCCTCTATGATGCTGTAGCTTTCACACCGCAATAATGTCTTCCTCACAGGTCAGGAAAAGGGGCAAGGCCCACATGAAGTCCTTAATTATAGCACTGTGTTGTCATTACATTGGCTAATGGAAAGGCAACACAACTGTTCTGGATGCAATTAGCAAGTGGGGGACACAGATTGTTCACCTGTTTATGAGCATTACCTACAAAAGGCAAGCTGCTGCCTAAGCTAAACAGGTCTGACACTTTCTTCATGAATACAGACTGCGATTCATTAAAACACTACTTGTGAATTTCATCCGACAAAGGAGTACAGCACTATACCAGGTATGTCATACAATTAAGCATGTACTGGAATGAAGATGGGGGGATGCAGTAATGGGAAATAGGGTTTTAAACAGTAGATCTCAACAACACTTCCTGGACTGACATGTTGTTAGTTTGCTGTCCAGCACCTACGGCCTTCCCTGATGGCTCTGTCTGCAGTGACATAGATCACAGCTCTGGCCCCTGAGTTACCCCAGCAAGGGTCAGCTCACATGTGACTACTACTGGATTGTCTGTTTTACAGTACTGACTGTGACACTGCCAGCCCAGCTAACTGGGATGTTGTAAATAATCATGTAATTTGTGAATATTAATATGATACATATGCTTGTCTTACAAATGTAAGAGACCTATATATGTTATATGGATATTAAACAACTGGTGCAGAAGTGTGTGTTGAACTATATGTTATGTACTGAGATTATACCTTTCAACTTACAAGAGTTTTGCAGACTGACCACATGTTTACCTCATATATTTAGTCATGTACTCATACATTTGTGTTTTGTCTGGTAAATCCCTGGCAAGTCATTAAAGACTGAGGTCATAAAATAGCACACATTTGAATGTCAGATGACATATCCTTCAGAAAATTCATGCACTGTCTAAGTGTGTAACAGCAATATTTATAAAGTGTCACTATTTTCTGGCCTTTGTCCTGCCCCCCCCCCCTTTATTTGTGCCTTTGTCCAGATGTCTTGCTGTAAGAGGTTGAGAGGTATGACTGAGCTTCAGGAGTGTAACCACAGTGTACTGTACTGGCAAAGAACAGAAATGTATATAAAGTATTGCCTGTGTAAATGTATGTGTTAATAGTAGAAGCTGGAAGCCTCGGACATACAGACATACGTTGCAAAACTTCAAGTAAATAAGCTGAACTTGATTTACAAATGTGTTCTCTCAGTAGTAGTGCAGCAAGCAGACATAAATGTCTACAGCTAGAGGCATTTGTATTATATTGTCTTGAAACCTAAATAATTACAAGGTTGAAAATATAAACGTGTTTAACTGTGTTATGACTTCCAGTTCTATACAAACATCAGACAGATATGTATTTCTGAAATAGAGATGTTAAAATATGTTAGTTGCTGTTAGCCTGAGAAGTGAAAGCAGGTGACACACACTGATGTAATCTGAGCTAACCCAGCATTAATGTTGATTATTACTTTCAGACCTGTCTCATAGAAAGACCTTTGCATGTTGTATGGACTGTTGTGGGTACCCTCAACTAGGCCATGCTGTGACACAACAGCTGACACCACACCCTCACTGACATGCTAATGGTAAGGAACTAGGGAAAGGTAAAATTGTTTACATATAGATGGGAATATAGTATATTTGTCGGATGTTTGCGTGGTCGGCAGTGCTCTGACTTTCAGGCATCTCTGCATTTAATGTTGACTTGAAGCCCTTTATTTAAGGTTTTATCACTTCTATTTTGTATCTTATTCTAGTATTAAATTTGTTTTGTTTTAAGTTTTCTCTTCTGTTGGAGTTTTAAGAGTCCCCCCCCCCCACTCGCCCAGTCCTTGTTGTGTTCTTAAATCTGGTGGCTTTTGAGTTGCCCACTCCTGCTATAAATCTCACTTTGGACACTCCTCCCAGTTCCGTTCCATCCCATCAGCTTATTCTACTAAGCAGGGAAAGATAATTTGGGAAGCTCCCCCTCCCTCGCTAGGTTTACCAAACTTACATTAACGTATTTCATCCCTTCCCACTTAACGTAAAAAAAAAATTCTACTGTATTTGTGTTGCTTCCTACTGTATTAGTTTATTTTGCTTTTTTCCTGTTGTTAAAAGTATTCAATTGCACTTATTCTGCTGCATTTATTACTGCTTGTTAGTAGCCTGATGAAATTGTAACTGTTATTCTAAGGCTTTTGGTTTAAGCACTTGGGCTTCAGGCCAGTTGTTTTACAGTAAGAAGATTTGTGGTCTGCACTCTTGTGGCAGGAGAGTTCATCCTTCTAAGTTGTGCTTTGCTGGTTGAAGGCTTATTATCTGTTATTCTAAAAGTGCCTTAGTTCTGGTTTAAGCACTTGGGCTTCAGGTCAGTTATTTTACATTGAGAAGGTTTGTGGTCTTCACTCTTGTTCATAGGTTCATAGGTTCATAGGTTGGTACTAGGCTGTCGGCCCTAGGGCCTATGCAAGCCTAGCCATAACAATTCCCTGGATATTTCTTCCCACAATATTTACTTCTCTGGACCCCTGTCTAGCAGGGCAACTGCCATGATCCCCGGGGCGAATTTCTTATCTCCCATCCAGTCATCAAGGTTCCTTTTGAAGAGGGCCAATGAGATGCTCTGCTTGACATGTATGGGCAGTCTATTCCAGAGTATGGGGAGACTCTGGGTCAGGAACCTATCCTTGTGGAAGGAGAGGGTAGATTCTGCCCTTCTCAGCTGGGAATAGCTGGCTAAAGGCTTATTGTCCCTACTTATTTGAACTGTTTCTTTCTGAAATTGGTAAACATTGTTTGCTATAGCATAGACTAGATTCAGACCTGCTGAATCTAGCTTTGTTTATATAACTTAAGCACTAATACAGGCCATCTTTTTTGGAGAGGGTTCCCCTGCACCCTAGTGGCAGGAGTGTGCAGTTAGAACATGTCTGATTGAAGAACGCTGGAACAGGGCTCAGTTATGAGATTTATTATTGGTTAGTTGCTTAATTTGTTTAAATCAGTTTGTTCTTGTTTGCCACTTTTATATTTAAGTGTGCATCTGTTTTCCTGTGTTAAATTGACCTAAACAGAGTTGAAATATCTTTAGCATAGTCTGGTTACAGATTTTGCTGTATTCAGATCTGTTTGTGTGATTCTTGTGTTTCCTGCTATGCCATCTTGTGTTGGCCATGGCCTGCCTTCACTTACTGGGAGTAAATGAACTGGTTGGAACACGTCTGGCATAGTGTGTTGATCTAAGAGCTCAGGGACAAGGGTTGGTCGGTCAGTTCCAGTGTCTCTATTTTACCTTTGTTTTTGTGGTATATAAACCCAGCATCTGTGTGGGTCTGTGCTTGTTTGCCAGTTGTGTATCACCGCTGTGCTGTTTTAACCCTTTGCAAGGTATCTCAGTTGCATTTTTTCCCTTACCAGCACTCCTGTGTGAGTGAGGCCCTCGCCTTCAGCTACTGTATTGATTTTATCCAGCCATACTCACACCAATAAGTACTCTCCTCAGACAGTACCCACTCTGTTATCCTTGACCTCTGTTTCACAGATTCTGATAACCATGGCCAGACAATTTGAGACAGTGTAGCAACTGCCGTATATACACAGACAATCCTCTACTTCTACCACCTAAGAACACAATATGTGAGAGATGCAATCTCATTAAGAACCAAGGATTCTTGCTGTCTCCTCAAAAGCCAGTACATGATTGACAGACCATGTTGCTTTGCCACAGATGGCCTTCACCTGTCTCCCCTGGGCTTTAGGCTTCTGGAAAAGGCTACTGCCTCCCCCATAGTCCTTTGTTAGGCAAATGAGCACAATATTACCAATATGAATAATTCATATAAAAAAAATTAAAGGTCATGCTGCTAAATGCTAGGAGTGTTAGTATGAAACTGCACTCATTGCAAGCATTCCTTGCCCTGAACGATGCTGACATTTGTGCAGTCACTGGAACCTGGTTCAAAGCTGTGGAGAGCACCCCAACCATACCAGTTTACTCATCCTACCATACTTTCAGACACCAAATGGAGGACTACAAAGCCTAAGGAGGTGGAGTTTCAATATTTATCAAAGACATACACACCTCCAGGCTGCTTAAATGGTATGATGCACAGGCGGCACTGCAAGTGCAGTTAATTGTTGACAAAACACATATTCAAATCATAGCTAGTTACAGATCCCCAACCATGACTCAGGACACCCACTCCTCTTATCTGGACTTACTTCAATCCATCAAGATTCAACCCTCTACCCTGATCCTGGGTGACCTTAACTACCCAACCATAAAGTGCAAGACCTATTCTAGCCCAAACATGAATACCAAGAGATTCCACAACTTCATCAATGGCAATGCATTGGATCAGCTGGTTAACACCCCTATGAGAGGTGAAAATATCCTGTACCTGGTCCTAACCAACATGAGTAGCCACTGTAGTAGTCCTACAGTGTTATCCTCCTTGGTAAGATCCGACCATAAAGCGATCACTTTTGAAGTCACCATCTCCCCTGCACCCCTCCCCTTGTCAGGGTCAAACGAAAAAAACATGTCCAAAGCTGACTACAATGTCCTCAGAGCAGGTATAAGGAGCTGCACAGCCACCATCCCTTCAACTGGAACTAGCGCTAATGTCCAAGCCTACACCAAGAAAATATATGGCACCTACAATGCTGTATGGACTCAGCAATACCTGACAGGACCAAATCATCTTCCTCACGGAAGAGTAAACCAGTCTGGTGGACAGCAGCAATAAACAAAGTCTATAATAGAAGGAGGAAATTGCTGTCCAGGGCCAAGAAGGAGCAGGTACCAAGTTTGAAGCAATCTCTCCTTTGTCTGAACAAGCAAATACTTTTATTCAGAAAATAATATTGTGGTTGTGTGACAAATAATGGTGAATACATTACAGAAGTTAGAAAGTAATGACAAACCTAAGTTTCAGACTTCTTTACCTTCAGAGACTTCATGCTACTGCAATAGCTGTTATTCTATCAACTTTCTATGTTTGTAAGTGCAATATTTATGATCTGTCCCTTTGTATGTGTGGCACCCTGTCCCTCCATTGTCCGGCTTTCCTGCAGTAACAAATATTGCCTTCTGGGCAGTGTGTGCAACTCCTACCGTAGGTGTAGCTGACATGCGAAATAGCTGGCGTAACCAGTCTGGAACCACAGTCCCTGTCAACCACAGTACTGTACTTAGACCACTAAACCACAAAAGCCAACAGTAAGCATTGCCTACTTCCAGACATAGCACATTGACCTCTGCATATTGTAGGTATAGAACAAGTTAGCAAGTTGATTGGGACAGTAGTGGGAATGTGTGGTCTGCTGCTATTACCTTACAAACATAAATGTTACTGCATTTCTATGGATCACTGTTGTGTTGGGGGGGAGGGGGCATAGCTCTCAATTATACAAATTACCACAGACTGTCCAGATGTTTGCTTCATATTTCGGGTCCATTTAGCACAGTATTGTGGTTGACTTGGAAAATACTGGCACATCACCACAGATTGGAGTTAGAAAGTAATGACAGACATTTGACTTTCAGACTTCTTACCCTTCAGAAACTTGACGCAACAGCAAGACCTGTTCTAATATCACTGTTTAAGTTTGTCAGAGCAATATTTCATAACTGTCCCTATTTGTGGAACTTTGCTCCACATTTCTTTATGGCTTTGTACAGATGACTTGCTGTGAGAGGCTGAGAGGTGTATATGGGACTCCAACATTGACATCCATGCATGTGACCTATGATCCCGCAGTGTCTTAGTCCCCCACATATACTGCAGTGAGTTTTAGCACCTTGGGGACTACTGCATATGTTGTCCCACATAGCGTACGTTGTCTGCTGCTAGCCCAGTAGCTCACCCCATTCCCTTGCATACATGCAGCAATACCATGGATATGCTACAGTCTACTACTCCATTCATTTGTTGTTAAGAAGAGTGACTTACCTTGTGCCTGCAGCAGTTGGGAGGACAGTGCTTCAGGACTGACTCTGTCGGATGCATGCAGTACACAGCATATACATGGTAAGGTACAGGTAGTGTGATATGTGTGGCATCCCTTTTACTGTGTGTGTGAGTCAGAGTGATGTGTCAGTCCCTGGGCCCCCAGGGTGTCAATGTATGTGCTATATGTTGCCTCTTTGTCAAGGCCAGAGTGTACTAGCACACCTATGTCCACCTACAGGGACAGGCTGAGGGGGTTCATCCTTTGAGTCCCCCTGTGCCTGTCGTGACCTTGACAATGGTGGGGGGCTGTGTCCCCCTTCCCTGTGATGTTCCTGACGCAGCTGTTTCCAAAGGATCATATTGTGTAACATGGAAGATACTATGAACATGTGTGCAGATGTGGCTGGAGAGTACTGCAGGACTCCACCAGATATGTCAAGGCAGCAAAACTGTGACTTGAGCATCCCAAACACATGCTCTACGATGTTTCTGTTTGTGCGTGTGTCGCATTATGGCATTCTTCAGTGTGTGTGTGTGTGTGTGTGTGTGTGTGTGTGTGTGTGTGTGTGTGTGTGCGTGCGCGTGCCTTTCTGATGGGTGTCATCATCCAATGTTCCAGTGTGCAACCAGTGTCCCCCACTAGATGGCCATATGGATTGTCCCCCCAGGCAAATGCCTGGTACAGCTGTGAGGCATGCCAGATGTGGGAGTTGTTGCCAGGGCTGCCAGCACTTACATTGATGATAATGCCCTGGGCATTGCACATGACCTGGCAGTTGATGTTGTGATAGCCCTTGCTGTTGACATAGACTCTACCCTCCTCACCGGGTGGTGCTTTGATATGCACATGAGTGCAGTCTATGGCACCCAGTACCTCTGGGTAGTGTGCTACATGGTGGATGAGATGCATATTGGTGGTCCTCTCCTCAGGGGTGTTGGGGAAATAAATATGCTTACTGGCATGTGTTAGCATGACATCCAGGAACTTGTGGAGTACTCTGGATGTGGATGCCTGTGAGATCCCCATGATGTCCCCAGTAGGTCTTTGGGAAGTACCTGTAGCTAGTATTCTTAAGGCTACACATACCTTTGTTTCCACTGGGATGGGTTCCCCTCTGTTGTGTCTGGGTCTGAGGTGAGGCCGGCAGTGCTCGGTGAGTTGCTGTAGTATGTCCCTGTCCACCCTGTAGCACTATACTGTCTCCAGCTCGTGTAGTCCCTGAAAGGTTACCCTGGGTCTGAACACTCTTCTCCTCCTCATTCTAGGCCAGTTGTCAGCATCATCCTCATCACTGCCCTCAGCCAGTAGCACGTAGAGATGTAGCAATGCAGCAGCAGCCCCTATCATTTTTGTTAGTTAAAATTCTCAAGTGTGTACTCCAATGGTGCAGAGTATGTGGGAAAAATCAGATTGAAGGGTGTTTGCATACTTTATACTGGTATGCTGCAGATGCAGCCTATGTGATTGGCTGACTATGATACATTCCACCTGCAAGATACATTACTGAGGGAGTTGAATGGCCCAATGTGAGTGGCAGAGGCCTTATTAGTCATTTACAGTTGAGCGCCTTTTGTCTGCTATTTCCTTTTATTTTTTTTTTCCAATTTACCCCAGTTTTAACCAGCGGAGCTAGTGTAAACACTGCTGAGCAGAAAGGGCCCTCCCATGAACATGAGCATGCTCAGCATTTCTCTCAACAGCTAAGCACAGCTAAGCAGCCTCAGACACACACCCCTGCTTAGCTGTGCTTAACTGAGCTCAAACAGAAGCCACAGAGCTCCAATGTGCTTACACAAAGCATGACACCCCCCCTTTTCAAGTCAGCTGCCTCTTCTCCCTACACCACCAAGTTGTAGCCCCTACACGGTTAGGTACCTGCAGACACTGTGGCCCATTTTGCTATTCAGTAAACTTAGCTCATTTGCATACACCTAATTGCGTATATTCTAGTTACAGCACTACACGAAGGCCCATGTCCTTAGCAACCACTATAACCTGCCATTATATGAGTCTATATGCTGGCCAGTATAATGGGGAAATTCATTTTACATTTATTACTCCCCTTTTGCTATTTTTATTTTATTCTTTGCAAGATCTCATGTTTGGGTGCCACTGCACTCCGCTTACACATGGCATATGTGCCAAAAAAAAAAAAACTTTTGATGTTCTACATCCTGCACCACTTAAACATGCCGATGGCCATATTTTTGGCCATTGGCATGCCTAATGCACCTAATACATGCTTTTCTTTTAGTTGTCACAGCCCTATTTAATTTTTTCAGTCCTGTACATGGTTATTTTCTGCATACATTTGTAATGCAGATATGGTTGCTACACGGATGCTGGATCAGTAAATCACCTCATTTGCATAGTTTTCACCAGCGAATGAAGTGATTTACATTCCATGATTGCATCCATGGCAGCATAGTGCTGGGAGGCTCATGCACGCCCCCAGCCTTGCTTCTTGGATCGCTCCACCTCCGAACACCATGTTCAGGCCACGGCACTATGCTTACACAGAGATTAGCTCTGTGTAAGCATTACTGAATTACCCCCTTGTTCTTTCTTAAACAACCTTATTAAAACTGCTAAGATATAATTTTGAACACAAGGAAGAAAGTAAAAGAAACAACTAATCATCAGTGATGAATGGTTTCTGATTGATCTATCTCCATGTCCTTACATCTATCTATTGCTATTTCTTGTACCTTAAAGGTGAAACTTCGATGCTACACCTTGTACATATTATTCTTCACATCATCACTTGCTTTAGAGGAAGAATTAAGCCTTCAACAATACCATATAATTTATACATTTGGATAGACTCATGAAACGCAAATCTGTATTGATGGTGTCCGGGGAATACCCAGATTATTCTTCCATGTGGGATGGGTTCAACTCCCACCTCTAAAAGTACTTCTCTGATATACTTAGGGAGGTTGGAGATATGGAATCTGAAAGGACCTTGCTCAAGACAGCAGTAGATATGGTACAGAAAGAAGCTGTGGCCAAAAGTTGATCAACATCTGCATGACAGTTGGTAGGCATCAGTGCTAAAGGAAGCTGTCAGATTAAAGCAAAAGGCTTTCCATGCAATAATAGCTGGGAGTGGTCACTGCATTTCGCTAGCAAATAACAATAAGACAGGAAGGAAACAGTTGCAACATTTGCCAGTGCTGAGGCCCAGCTGTTGAAGGAGTTTGCAAAGGCTTTGGAGAAAGAATCTTGGATGACATCAGAGAAGTTCTAGCAAACCATTCTTTGGCTCAGAGAAGAAGGTAGAATTTTGCTGAGGTTGTTATTTGCAAGGGTGAAAAAATGCTAACCTTGACTAAGGGTATTGTCAAAAGGTAGAAGGAGCACTTTGAGGAATTCTGGAAGCAGGTGGACATGCCCTCCTCTGAGGAGGTGTTCTTCATTTCTAGAAAGGGGGACAAGAAGATATGTTCTAGTTTTAGAGGCATCATTCTTCTTAGCCTCCCGTGGAAAAGCATATGACATGATGTTGTAAAGGGGGATTTAGCCAATAATCAGTCCCATGATTCATGAAAAGCAATGCAGATTCTGTCTCTAGAACATTAAAGTGACTCTTTCTTTTTACATGGCTAATGGAGAGAGGCATGAGAGTTTGCTGACACTTTTTATGTATGCTTTTTACACTTGGAGAAGGCACGGGACAATGTTTATTAATTAGTTAATTAATTAATTAATTAATTAATTAATTAATTAATTACTATATATTCGTTTACTGCGATAGCACACCCCCATGTTGAGAAGAGTCATTTGAAGTGGTTTGATCAACTTGTGAGGATATTCCTGGGTGTACCATCTTGGAGGAGACCTGGGTGAGGCAGACTCAGGACATGTTGGAGGGATGTTAAATCTCATTTTATCTGGGAACACTTGAGAACATCACAGGATGAGATGAAGACTGTTTCTGCAGAAATAGAGGTCTGATTTACCTGCTCAGCTAACTACTCAGAAAAGCAGCAAGGAAAATGGATGGTTGACAAAGACATAAATGTGGCTTTGGTATTTAAAGCCTTTCTCCTTCCTGCCTACAAATCAAATCATAGCCCATTACTGAAATAATCACAAAAGGGCTGACACTTGCAAATGTATTTCTTTATTTATTGTTTGTTTGTTTGTTAACTGGGTTAGTGGATTGGTTCACAACCTTTTTCAGCCACTTCCTGGGCTGTATGGTGAAACAAACAGTAATATGTTAACATAACTATAATAGTAGAACATGGCACAGCAAACATAATTTTACATCAGGATATATGGTATGGTATTATAAGATTTTAGGTGCTACACGTAATTATCCTACTACAAAACTGAATACAGTATCCAATTACTTACCTTATACAACAAATACAGATTAGTATTAGTATTAGTATTGTACCATACTCCATATTTTACACAAATATCAGCGCCACAAGAAAGATATAAAGATTTTTTAATTCTATTGTACAGCCATAAGCTCGTCTACATTATACCCTCAAAACACGAAAAACCCGAATACGAATCGCGCAACACAAAAAGAGCGAACTGCGGATACGTCGAACGTACTAAAGCGTGAAAATGTAAACCTCAAACCGTCAGTCGGCCAACCCACCACCTGCAACACACTACCTACCCAAACACAATAAAAAGAAACATACATACACTAACTAAATCCCTACTTCTGACCCTAAATTAAAGCACCAAAATCCTACTGCTAACCCTACACTAACCCCCACATACACAACTGTCTATGCACTACCCTTAACCCCTCCCTAACCCTAAGGTCCGTAACTACCGCACACTTCCCCTACGGAGCTATACCCAAACAAACTAAATATTCCACACACATACACTTAACAAAACCCTACACTAAACCTTACATACATTACCTCCACAAAACCTTACATACACTACCTACCTATGCACTTACCTTAACCCCTCCCTAACACTAAGGTCCGTAACTATCGCACACTTAACTTACAGAACTAGACAGCAGGCGGGCCAACTATGCGATTTCGATATTTCTTCTTTCGCGGTTTCATTCGTTCAACGTATTCGCGGTTCGCTCTTTACGTGTTGTGCGATTCGGGTTTTACTGTTTTCAAGGGCTTAAAGTAGACCCCCATAAACATAGTATGTAAGTCACAAAGAGAAGAAAAACTTGGGGCCAGATAAAATGAGTTTCTCTTTGGTGGCTTATATACGTTCATCCATCATCTTTAAAGTATTTGTATTTGTAACGTTCCTGCAGATGTGCTTTGAGATCATTGTTGAATGTAGTTACTTTCTCTACACCTGTAATGGAATCAGGTAGGGAGTTCCAGGAGGTAGGAGGTAGTTTGAAGAAGAGTTTTCAGAGGTGGCAAGTGGGTCTTTATTTGTTCTGCTTCTGATTAAGAGGATTCATGAACCTGCAAAGTATTAAAGTGGGGCTACAGAATGCTTTTAGGTAATTTAAATGCCAGACAGATTGTCTGGTAGTCCAGAAAACACTGTACAAACTCTGGTATTCTGTTTCAAAAAACAGACTATTGTAGTTTATTAAATCAGCACATTTACTATGCTGTTTTATAGAAAAGCATAGTAAATTGCCAGACTTACTGTGCTTCTCTGTAAAAAAAAAACAAAAAAAACATCACAAACCAAGAAGAGAGGACATTCCTCCTCCCCCTGACATAATCATGATGTCACAAAATGGTGGAAAGTGGATGGAAGATGGGAGGAGGTGGGTGGGGTTAGGGAGTTGTGAGGGGTATGGCCTTGGTCTGGTTGTGGCCATAATGAAAGGTGGCAAACCTAATGCCAGTGTGTTGAGCAGACAGATGCCCTAGCGGAAACAGGAATTCAGTTTGCTTTATGTATGATGATATAGTACACTTTTTTAAAAGGCTGGGAGTGGATATAATAGTTAAGGTGTTTACCTTACAGTCACAATGTACAGGAGTACATTTTCACCTTTGAAAGAGAAATTTGCTAGACTTAAAATGGCCCACATGGCCAGATAGCCTAATTCTTACCTATGAATTTACAAAGTAGACATTACTCTGCATAAAAAAATGCTTATGATTAAAGTTACATATCTTGTTGTTTTCGAAGATCTCAAAATAAATCCTCACCTCTTTGTAGTCAAACGTCATCTACCAACACACCTGACTTTATTACCTTCGGACTAAAGATGTCTCATTTTGACCCTGGCAGCAAGCTCGTACTCTGCTGTCCACCTTGCCAAATACCCACAAAGTATTCTATTATGATTACCCTGGTTAGCAAACTTGTGGTCATCCTACCTTATTAATCAGATCTACTTACATTTGCTACTTTGCAACTAATACATCCTTGGATGAGTATGAAAATAATTGCCTTGCTGCCCAAAGTTCTGTTGGTTGCCAATCTAAACTGATGATTTTATCCATGTGTTACTTACTCCTTCTCAGTACAACTATTTAACTAGATCATGATCTTGTTTTAGGCCTTGGATGACTAGGCTAGACGTCAACATCTCAGGATACAAAGCTCAAATGTCCCAACATATCCTTGTTTGGCCTGTCTATGGATTATTTGTATGCAGAATATAATGGCTAAAAACTACCCTGGAATGTAAGGCTACGCTTCTTAAAATCCCCACATATCAATAGTCTAGTAAATACCTATGAATCTATGTGTTGGCAGCAACAGCCCTCCACCAGACTAAATCCTTGCTATTACACAATTGGTCCCTTCATTTTCTTACCTGTGCTTACTACAGATGCATTTTTCTGTTTTTTTTTTTACATTTTTGGTGTTATTTGAATTTTTACCCTGACTAAACTAGCTAAAAAATAAACCAATATGCAAATAAGAAGATAAATGAAACAAAATGTGTGAGTGGGATATGTTATCCATCCTGTCTGTTGAGACTTCTAGGTGCCACTGTTCATGCCAATGGTATATGCAAATGATACCCCCAACAGAACTGTGCATCTTCATAGTCACGCATGCTCTTATCTTAAATGTTACATAAGGGACAAGGTATCACAAAAGCCACATTGCACAGCTGTTCCCAAATTGCAGTGTGGGTGTTGTTATGCTGCTGCATAGAAAAGATAAGAGTAGTGGTTTGAGACAGGGTGCCTTGCCTTGCTGGACAGACCTGACACACAGAAGACAGAAAAGATAACAGGAGGCATTCTACAATAAATCAAATACCTTCACTAGGAAGGAACTGGTCCCCTGCTGACATACGTAGGCTGAAGAAAAGCACTTACTCAAGAAGTTGAAGCTTGTCTCAAGAGCCTGTAGTGAAGTGGTTTGAGTGTGCCCTTGTTTATCTCTCCCCAAAGTGTCAAGTTTCACATTTTTTATTTTCTCACAGTAGAAGGTTAGCAAAGGTTTATCCTTGAAAATGCCCTGCTACTTGGCGTTCCAAAACTTGATCAGAATCTGCTTTGCACTGCCTTTCGCAGTACTGTTATTCTCTGCAATTCCCAGAAGAGTTTTTTTTTTCTTGTTATAATTTTCATACAGCTGAATTGTGCTAGGTTGATTGATGGCAGCTCCTGGACTGTGAAGTATTGTGCATGCTTGTTTAGACTTGTTCTACAGCTCTCTGAATGACACTGCTGTTTATTTAGCAGGTGTTGATTGCTGATGTTGTTTATTTTGCTGCTGCTGCAGACACACAACAGTGCCATTTAGCATGCTTACACAATAAAACTCCCATTGGCTATACACAGTGACAGAATGCTGGCTAAATGGCTGCCTGCTGCTGCTCCCCTCCCCCACCTTCCTGAAGATTAGAAGACAGAATTCTTTGTACAGAATTTGCTTGCATTGTGCAGATTACAGCCCTTCTCTCTCAAACAAGGCACACATGACTGAAATACAAGGGTACTACTCATTGGAATCCTGCAGAGAAAGAAAGGATTGCAACATAATGCTAAATATGAAAATGTAAGCTCACAGCAATGAAAACTTTGTTTAATCAAAGCTGAAAGTTGTAACATTATAAAACTGTTAGCTTTTCTGCCTTTGTTCTGTATTTAGGTTACGATACACATGTGAGGTGCACCTTTTCAGTTCCTGGGATTTAGCACTAACAGAAGTGATTATGATGAACCTAAATAACAGTCAGAGAGAAGGCCCTGCTTGGCCAGAATTTACTTTGTAGCTTTGCATACGGGCATAGTTCTTATACAGTGTGGAAGTTTGTCTTGAAGTGTGCAAATATAGGACAAGGCCTAACAATAAAACATGTTGCAAAGAACAGATATAGTTCCCATTATTTATGACATGATGCCACAAGGTTTCACATACTAGTGTATTTTCTGAGTTGTTCTCAGAAGTGATGTGTTAATATAAAAAAGAGAAAAGACAAGATGAAGTCTAAGTATAATCAACCAGAGTAATTTGATTTTGTGAAAGCACTACTATGCTAATTTAGATGGAATATTTTACTTGCTTTAGAAGTGAAACTATATTGGACAAGGAAGACAGTGTAGAGAAGGTTGGTTCACTTTTGTACACAGTGGGCAAACATACAGCTAACATGTATACAAGGGTTTCACTTTTTTACTGAAGAGGAAAAGTGTCAATGGTCATAAATCAAGTGCATTCAAAATGGGCGCAGGACTCTACCAGGGGTTTGCCCTATAGGACTGTACCAGGGGTTGTCCCTATCTCTCCTGATTGTTATTTTCATGAACATAATATCAAGGTGCAGCTGAGGTTTGTAGACTGTCCAGTTGGGGACGTGATGGCTGCAACTCTGACTAACATTCTCATTTTATAGATGCTGTTGTCCTCTTGGCCTCTAGTGAGTGTGTGATCCCAAACATGCACTGAAACAGTTTCTTCTGGGTGTGATCCCTTGGGGTGAACAGTAGAGTTGCCATCTTTTCATGTCAAAAATTCTGCACATGTACATGAAAGCAAAATGCATGTAATTTTGGTACTCCCGTCCGCTCCCACGCAGCCATTCCAATGTCCCATTACTTGGCTATTTCTTCATTTCTTCCAAGTTGCCATAACCGCTGTTCAAAACTCTCAGTGTACATACTGTTCTCTGCTTTACTTCTACAATGATTACAGATATTTAGATTTAATTTAAAACTTTCATTTCAAATTTTATAGCACAAGCACTGATAGACATTTGCTAAACAAAGTAATACAGTCTGACAATGAAAACAGACATAGCATTAAAACTTTTCTGCCTTTGAAATTCACATTCACTGAAACAGCATTGAAACCCACATTCAAAGAAAATGCATCTGGCAAGTGCAGATTTAATTTACCTTTGAGCTGTTTTCAAATCATAGGCCCCTTGCACACATTTTTAGGACCATGCAAAAGTTATTTGATTCACCTTCCTGATTGTAATAAATTTTAATATATAATAATCAAATTATATAATTTGCATAATACAGCACCACTTGTTAGAACATGCTTTAAATGTATAGTTTTGAGCATTTTTCAAGTAAACAATGAAACAAAACATATGAACCAATAATGACAAAACTGCCCAGTTGAGAACATTTTAACCATAAAAGGCCACTCAAACAACTGTCATTATAATCCACCAATGTCAGTCAATATGCACAATCTCTGCAGAAGTAATAGTCATCTGAATAATTCCACATTAAAGAGATCTGTAACTAATGAAAAGGTTGCTGCTAGCAAATAACTTTACATTTCAGTGTTTCATCTACAAATTCAGGGCCTGCTGCCCTTGAAGAATAAATTGCCTGTGTTACATTAAGAAATGGCAAGCTGGTAATATTGCAATAAAGAATGGATGGCAAACTGAAAACAGGTTCATTAAATTCCTAAGAAATATTGATGTCTACAAAAGAAGCGCTTGATGGTTTAGATAAAAGATAATCCACCATCCTGGAGAAAATTTTGTTCAGCTACACTCTGAAATTTAAGTCTGAGAAGCACAGTAGTTTCATGATTTAGTTTATTTCAAACAAAACAAAGCAACAACCTAGCAGGATTCAGCACAATACATATAATGCAATTCTTCTTTCATTCCATTTGCGTTAGCTTCCATAAAATGCCCCAAACACCAGACGTCTTTGCCAGCTGTTGTCACAAAGTGATTCAAAAAAGCTTCTGCCAGAGAGGAACATTTTTCATTGCTGAGTATTTACAATACAACACAGTTTCTGGTTCAGTAGCAGTGATGAAAGCTTATTTTGGTGTACTCTGCTTCCCCCCTAATGCAGGAAAGTATATATTTCTAGAGTTCTTAATAAGCATCCAGAAAGGGAGATATCTAATATAAACAATGTGTCAACTGAGATCTTAACAGAATATTCCCTTCACCTTGAAAAACTAATAACATACTGATGACAAATGTATGTATTAGGCAATTATACAGCTTCCTAAATGCTAAAAATCTGTCTAATGATAAAGCTGTCTGCCAGGCAATTAGTTAGCTTTTTGCAGTTCACATAGAATGAACAGAAGTTACAAAAATTTGAGCATATAAATAAATATATACTGGCTGACAGATTCAGTGCCAACTTTACCCCTTTCTCCTCCACCAAAGGAACAATGACAATACCAGAGATTGCCAGGCACCCAGTATTACTGCTGGACAGGTAAAAACAGTACTGTCCAAGGCCAAGAATACAGCTTCTATGGGACCTGACAATATCCCTGACTGTGTTCTACATGAACTACAGAGTGAACTGGCACCACACCTATGTGCCCTGTTCAATCACAGCCTCACCTCAGGCTTTGTCCCTACCAGATGGTGCACTGCTACAGCATCCCTCTCCACAAAGGAGGAGTGACTACAGACCCTGGGAACTATCGCCCCATTAGCCTGACGAGTCTGATATGCAAAGCTATGGAATGCATCATTATGGATCTAATAAACAAGGCTATATGGAATCTCCAAACTCTGGATCCCACACAGTTTGATTTTGTGAAGGGTAGATCATGCCTGCTCAACCTGGTCGACTTCTTTGAGTCAGTCGCCAGAGCTGTGGATGAAGGCAAGGTGGTTCATGCAGCCTACCTTGATCAGGCCAAGATGTTTGATACCATTCCCCACTCAGAAATCATATAAAAACTCACCAAGCTACGCATCATCCTCTATATCACTAGGTGGGTTGCAAACTGGCTCACAGTTAGAACCTACAGTGTGAAAGTAGCTGACTCCAAGTCAGACTTCCAACCTGTCACAAATGGAGTCCATAGGGTTCAGTCCTGAGTCCTCTCCTGTTTGGTATCTACTTCTCCGAAGTCCAGGCCAACACGAAGGGACTCCAAAGTTCACAGACAATTGCAAGTTGGGAGCTATTATTAACTCCCCAAGTGATGTTGACATCCTACATTAAGGCCTCACTGAGAACAACGACTGGTGTCAGAACCATGGCCTTAAGCTCAATGCCAAAAAATTTGTTGTCACCCCCTTTGGGAAAAACCTGGTTCCCATGAATTACCACATCAATTGTAGTCCACTGAACACAGAAGGAGTTATAAGAGGTCTGGGAATACAGGTTGACAGCAACCTCTCTTTTGACCAGCACATTGCCACTGTGGTCAGAAAGTCCTTCTATGTGGCACATCTCATTAACTAAGGGTTTTGCATCCAGGAAGAAAGAGGTCATTGTCTCCCTCTACTCTTCCCTCATTAGGCCAATCATTGAGTACAATGCCCCATTTGGCATGTACCTCACTAGAAACCTGCAATAACCGGAGAGGCCGCAAAATTACCTCACAAAGAGGATCCTAGGCCTTAAACACTTGTCCTATATGGACAGACTCAAAAAACTCCAACTATTCTCTGTCTCCTATCACCTACTTAGAGGTGATCTCTGCTTGACTTACCAATCCATGTCTGACCCAGCTCTTTTAGAAGTGTTACATCTAAAGAAATCTCAATCCCTCCGCACCACATGCTACAGCTCAACCTCATTACCACAATCAACAGAACAAGCTGGAGGGACAGGTTCATAACCCAGAGATGGCCCATGCTATGGAACAGACTTCCCATACATGTCAAACAGAGCACCTCACTGGCCCTCTTCAAGAGATGTCTTGATGAGTGGATGGGAAATAGAAAATTCACCCTGGGGATCACTCCAGTGGCTCTACTCGACAGAGGCACTGGGAACTAAGGTTGGGTGGCACAATGCCAGCGTAATTCTATGGGCTAGGCTTGTAAAGGCTCCAGGGCCATTAGTCTAGTACACACCTATGAACCTATGAACTCTAGTTTAATGCAGTCTAGGCAATGACAGCATCACTGAAAAAACTTTAGTAATACTATGCCTGGGCACTGCTGCATATTTAGAGAACAATGCCACTGTGCCAAGTACTGAGCAGTTCTGCACTTTTCAGCTTAACCTGGCTCTGAAAAAAATATAGTATGAAAGGGTTAAGAGGTGAACCTCTGCCTTCATGAGCTAAACCCAAGTTAAAAGTATATATATATATATATATATATATATATATATATATATATATATATATATATATATATATATATATATATATATATATATATATATATATAGAGAGAGAGATGGGCAGAATCAGACCACTTAAATTGAACTAATAGGTCTGATAGTTAATGATGAATTGCTGTGTTTTCTATGAACATATAAATTCTCAAACACAAGCCAGTACCCTCAAGCCAAGGAACACCAATAATGATTTTAACGCTCTTTATTTAGGACAAGACATTTTCGCCTTCGCTGTGCAAAAGCTTCATCAGAACAACACAATAAAATTTCAAGCGCCACTTTTAAAACAATAAAATCGTGATGTCATTTCCCTAGAAACAATGTTGCCAAGATGGGTCATACAGGAAGGTGTACGCTCCAAAACAACTATTAAAAAATACAATTTCTTCAAATTAGGAATACATAGTTTCCAATAAAACCATAACATTAAGAACCTCATAGTAAATAATGGAAGTCGAAATGGACATAAAAAATCATCACAATAAATGTGAAAAAGAGTTCAACATTAACCATAAATTTATAATGAGTCGTTTTATCTCTTATAACTTTTATATCTAAGTATCGAAGAAATGTTACAAGACTCATTCAGGCCGGGGTGTGAGTAAGCATCCACCCCAATTTGCCACTCCAATTCCCTAGTCTCTAAAAACAGAGACTGAGGGCCACCCCTGGGGCCCATAGTAACATGTTCGATCCCCATAAATTCAAAACTATGCCCCATGTTATTAAGGATGTGTTTAGATAAAGCATTGTCAGTTTTTTTTATTTTTTATGGCATAACTGTGCTGGTAAATGCGGCCACTAAACCTTCGGTCGGTTTTCCCTATGTAAAAACAAGGGCAACAGACGCAAAAGGCAGCATAAACAATTGACTTAGTGTTACAGTTGATTTTTGAATGGATGGTATATTTCCTGTTCCTGATTGTAAAGGAGCTGCCCGATCTTAAGTATTTACATCTTTTGCAAAAACTGCAGGGAGCATTACCAACCTGCCTAGTGAACTGCGCTGATGGAACAGTAGGGAAAACCGACCGAAGGTTTAGTGACCGCATTTACCAGCACAGTTATGCCATAAAAAATAAAAAAACTGACAATGCTTTATCTAAACACATCCTTAATAACATGGGGCATAGTTTTAAATTTATGGGGATCGAACATGTTACTATGGGCCCCAGGGGTGGCCCTCAGTCTTTGTTTTTAGAGACTAGGGAATTGGAGTGGCAAATTGGGGTGGATGCTTACTCACACCCCAGCCTGAATGAGTCTTGTAACATTTCTTCGATACTTAGATATAAAAGTTATAAGAGATGAAACGACTCATTATAAATTTATGGTTAATGTTGAACTCTTTTTCACGTTTATTGTGATGATTTTTTATGTCCATTTCGACTTCCATTATTTACTATGAGGTTCTTAATGTTATGGTTTTATTGGAAACTATGTATTCCTAATTTGAAGAAATTGTATTTTTTAATAGTTGTTTTGGAGCGTACACCTTCCTGTATGACCCATCTTGGCAACATTGTTTCTAGGGAAATGACATCACGATTTTATTGTTTTAAAAGTGGCGCTTGAAATTTTATTGTGTTGTTCTGATGAAGCTTTTGCACAGCGAAGGCGAAAACGTCTTGTCCTAAATAAAGAGCGTTAAAATCATTATTGGTGTTCCTTGGCTTGAGGGTACTGGCTTGTGTTTGCGACTGTTTTCTCCTTTATTCGTTTTCAACATATACATTCTCTTAGACCACAGAAAGCCCAGAGCTGCAACAATGGCTTCTTAGTATAGTGAGACCATTTTTTTCACCCCATTGTGTCAGATCTGGAACATCAGTCCTACTCAATATGAATATCAAGAAAGTGACATGAAGGGGAACAACCTGGGCGGCCACATAGAAAAGCAGACAAATACAGACATGTTAACCACAGTATATTATGTCTGCATGTGAATTAGTCTGCTGAGTTAACAAGTTACACACGTCAGTAAACTGCTCTGAGAATCCTTTTCAGCCATGCCCCAGGCTAAATAAGCAGATACAAAAGAATGTTAACAGCTGTATTACATATAGTACATTTACAACTGGTTTAACATGCACAGAAATAAACCTCATATCTATGGGCTGCCGCAGTGGTGCACCAGTTAGCGTTGCTGCCTCACAGCAAGAGGTTCTCCAGTTCGATCCTCAGCTGGGGTGCCTTCTGTGCAGAGTCTGCATGTCCTTCCTGTGGTCATGTGGATTTGCTCTGGTTTCCTCCCACATCCCAAAGACATGCTGTAGGGGGATCGGATACTCTAAATTGGCCCTAGGCATGCGTGTGTGTGCCTCCGGTGGAAGGTTGGGTGCTGGGCTGGCAACTCAACACCGCAAAACTCCACTGACAATCATGAGCGGACAGGTAATCTGCTGTGACAACTCCTAATTGGGAAAAGCCGAAAGGAGAAGAAGAAGATCTAAGGTATACAGCTATATAATCAGCAATATCCAATAACTAAATTATGTACATTTATGGAAAAAACTATTTACAATGTCATATGATAGCATGGGAATCACAAGTGAGTTATGTAGTCAGCTTTGCCCCCCCGTACCACTTTAGTAATGGGTGCTAACCCTCTAATGCTGCCCCTTTCCTTAACCTTAACCCTGCACCTTACATTCATTAAATCCATCCCATAACACTTCCACTACACAAGACACACTTGGACTCACACATAATACTATGTCTTATCCCCTAACTTAACTCTGACGTTAACCCTAAAACATACAAACTCTTGCACATATAAATATATAACCCCTATATTTTACTCATCCCTACTACTAACCCTACCTCACATACACATACAGAAACCCTCTCCCCCATCCAACCTCACTTACCTATCTCGACATTACACAATATCAGAATTTCAACTGTGTGGCTATCTGTGCCATTGACCCATTGACATTAAATCACAGCCCCTGTGTTTGTTGAAGAAATAGCATTTACCAAAAAATGTGGGGCACCTATATATATGTATATATATATATATATATATATATATATATATATATATATATATATATGCAGTATCATGTGCATGTGGTACTCTAAGGTTTATAAGGCAGTCATAAAATCAGATACACGAATGTGCACATTCATCATATGACCTTCTGACATGATCCCACTGAATACTGGTTTGGCAACCGTCATCTTTATAGAGAGAGGGGTGTGCTTAAATTGTCTGTCAGTATTTGATGCAACTAGATTTGATTAGTACAACAGCATTCTCAGGCTTGTCACACTTGTACTTTTGAATACATTACATTTGTATAGCACCTGTTACTAATATTTGTCAGAAGTCTGTGACTACATCTGTCACCAGAAATGAATTCATCCACAAAAAGAAACATTTAAAAGACTTCTTTGATCACATTAAATGATTAAGTCCCCACCAATAATACTGAAATGCATAATCAAGTGCAACAAAAATATTCTACTTAATCATTTACTGAAAAGATGAGTAAAACAGCAACATGACTAAAAAACAGTATCATAATTTAGTATCCTTCTGTTTCAAAATACATTTAATATTCATGGAGTCCTTCAGACCTAGTATCTTTATTGCTTGCAACTTTAGCCGCCAACATAGCTACTTAATATCCAATAACAGTACCTTGAAATATTACCGTATAGCTAGGAATTCTACATTCTACTTCCTCTATATATATGCAAACAGACTGTGGAATGAGTAGGTAAAACTGCAACATTTCATAAGTACCTAAACCATATTTGAAACATGTCCATTTGTGGTCCACTGCACAGTTTAAATGTATTCAAGAATTCAAATTCCATGTGTGCAAAAGACAAACACATAAGCAATCAGTCACACAGATTTAAAAGAAAATTAATCTCCTGGCATTTTTTCTGGACAATTTGCTGTCCTTTCCATTTTCTGGACAGTGCCCCTTAATTCTGGGCAGTCCAGAAAAATTCTGGACAGTTGGCAACCTTACGTCATGTGAGCAGTAGTACTTATAAACTGGTGTTCGTGATTCTCTCCCAGAACGAATAAACTACTTTCTGTAGGTGAGGGGGATGTAAGCCACTCAAGTGGAACAGGGGAGCTGGAGCAGCTCGTCATGTGGAGTGAATAGTTTAAGTATCTCATAGTCTTGTTTGTGTGTGCTTGAGAGAGGACTGGGAGACTCATCATTGAACAGGTGAAGCTGTAGCAGAACTTTAGGCATTGTATCATACTGGGGTGGTGAGGCAGGAGCTGAGTTCTAGGTTGAAGTTTCTAATTTATCAGTCAATCTGTGTCTCCATCCTTACTTAGGGTCATGAACTTTTGATAGAGACTAAAATAATAAAATCATGGATGCATGCAGCAGAAATACTGTTTTGTACAGTTGCTGGGTTCATTGTCCAGCACAGAGTGAGAAGCTTTACAATCTGAGAGGATTTTGGAAGATTTTGGAGTAGAGCTATTGTTCCTTAGGACTGAGAAAGGCTAGATTGATGGGCTTGGGCACCGAGTTAGGATGGTATCCATGTGCCTTACATCAGAGGTCTTCCAGGCACAGCCCTGTGGGAGGAAATCCCAGGGCAGACATGGCAAGGTGGAGAGAGTATATCTCTTATCTGAGCTGGGAATGCCTAGGCACTCCTCAGTGTGAACTAGAGATGTGGTTTAGTGTTCAGAAGTTTTCTCTGTCAGAGATCATGAAGATTCCAATATCATTTTCTTATTCTAGTCTTTCATTGTTTCTGAATGAAATTTGTCTCAGCCCCCTTGTTACAGGGTATAAGATATCAGGTGCACAGTTTCTCTATCTCTTACAGTATGCACCACTCCCAGTTTTATATCCTGAGACTATAACTTGCTAAGGTCAGTAAAGTGGTATAAAACACACAAAACAGCTGAAATGAAACTCTTTTTATAAGAGATAGTGGCTAGATAAATCTTAACATGAAGACCAAGGATGAGTTATACTGCAACAATACATAGACAGACCAGAAAATAAAGGGTGGCTTTTATCCGTGAAGCTAGAGGAACGTAATGACAGATAACTGGAAGACTACAAGTAGCTTTTCTTTGATCCTGCTAGCTCTTTGAAATTACAGCTTTCATCAATGTAATAAATTATCAGAACTGTTAGACTTCTTTAGAAATGGCTACATCTAAACAAGAGTATGGGAAATAATCTGGAAATTGGCTAGGGACACAGTTTGAATACTTAACCCCCCTGCCCACACACACAATTTATGTACATTGTACCGAAGAAAATTTAAATGCAATTTACAGTCATAAATCAGTAAATCAGTAAATCAGTGAAAAAGAAACAACAATGTTGACAGGTAGTGTAAGAAGCCACTGACTCCCAGTACTGAGATTGTAATGAAATGCAGAAAAAACACAGTTTATATCTAGGCGACTTAATATTACAGATGTAGAAACTTTGATGCGGAAACAAGACGACAAAAATGAAGAACAAAGTCACATCAGTATGGTAGTACCCATCATGACCATTTGGGTATAAGAAATCTAAACATAAAAATAAATACTTAAAGTGATTCAGATGTGTTAGAATAACACATAATTTCAAGATATGTTGTAAAACTATTGCTTTAAGTTCCTGTGTAGAGCTTCCCTTGAATTATTCAAGTTTTTATAACCAAAACCAACAAAATACTCAAAACCAGAAGCTCTCTGAAAGGAAATTTGAGTCTACCAAGACTAGAAATTGAACAGGAAAAAACATTTCTAAATATAGCAAAGAGATGGGGAAGTTAAGCAACAGATTTGTTTCTCATCAAAACAATCAACCACAATATTTTGTTTCATACCTCCTTCTCAAACAACATTGATATTATTCCCACATCGGCCCCAGGAATTATATAGACCCATCAGTCTTATATGCAAAGCCATGGGATGTTTCATTATGGACCAATTAACTATTATCAAAAATCTGATCAGACTTCAGTAACTTTACTTGGACATACTATCTACACAGCATTCCTTGAATTAACAAGGCATTCAATACAGCATGCAAATATAATAAACAAATTGACTGAACTCCGAACTGACCCATATGTGATTAGGTGGATAACCAAATGGTTTACAGATGAGGACTCACAATGAGAGAGTGTGTGTGTGGGTGTGTGTTGGGGTGCTTCCTCTGAGAACATGATGATGATCGGTGGAGACACACAGGGATCAGATCTTGGACCTCTGCTATTTGATATCTACTTTTTTGATCTCTAGTTATGGATCTCTGGTTAACAAAGTTTGCAGATGAACTGATTATAAGCTAGGAGTTGTTGTCAAGTCCCCCTCTGACATATATGCACTTTAGCAGGAGCTTTGACTAGTCAATAGCTACTTACAGCATAGATAACACACCACTTCAAACTGAAAGTATTGTGAGGGACCTGGGTACGTGGGTGGAGAGATCCCTTATGCTTGGCCATCATGTTGCATTAGTATTTAGGAAATACTTTTACCCTGCACAGCTTAAAACTAAAGGTATAGTATATTCCAGATCTGAAGAAGTCCTCACCTTGTTCTTAGTAAAGATTAGACCTATCACTGTGTACAATGCCTCTTTTGGGATGTATTTCTGTAAGCATAGTAAGCTAGAGGTCTATAACTAAAAAGAACAGTGGTTTAAAAGTCTTTAACTACCAGGAAAGACTGGAGGCTTTTCTCATCAAGTCAACTTCATAATATAGATTCATTAGAGACAACTTATACCTTGCTTATAGTGCTATAAGGGATCCAGTCATCCAAGACCTCTTCTACCTCAATAAATCAAACAGTCCAGCTAACATTAGGACCAAAGACCTAAATTTATTTCAACAAATAAATAAGAATAGGAAGAGGGATAGATTTGTCATACAACACTTAGTCCTTTTCTGGAACAATCTTCCTGTCCTAATTAATTAGTATGACAATACTGTGTTCCTTTAAAAAAGAGCTACATAACTGGACAGGTATTTACAAATTCATTCCTGGAATGACTGGCCTGCTCCTCCTTGAAAACAGAGGCAATGCCTAACAATGGGCATTGGCAAGGCAGAAATGGCCTTGTGGCTGATTTGCCTTGTAACGCATATGATCCTATGACAAATGTCTTCTGAACTGCAGTTATAGCTTCCATATAGAGTTCCACCAAATCATTTCATTCTAAAGTTACTATTAACTGTACAAAAAGAATTAACAAAATTCATTCATATAGAACCTTGATGGTCAAGATAACTGTGGTTCATTCATCTGAGACAGATGTCAATAGAATAACCCCTGACAGAACATCTCTACAGCAAGTTAGTAATGTAGCAATATGTCCTGCTGCTACTGATTCTCTTGAATCTTGACTTGGAAGGTTTCAGACTGATGTTTTTGAGTCATTTTTTACCACTGGATTTGTTTTGGAACTTAAAGGAGACTAAAATATTTAATACTAGAAAGTCTTAGTCCTCCTGGTTGAACAGGCCCTGTTTGGTATTACAAAAAAGACCTGTGATCCTCTTGCTTCCTCATTACCACAAGGTTTACAATATTTGATGACTTTTATAGAATGTATAACTCTTAGTCATTTTTGCCTTCTTAGCTAACATTTTGCATTTGACACCTCCTAGACTGGGCTGATGCTTGGTGTTTTCCTGATTTTGTTTCTGAAAATTTGAATCTACTCTCTGGCCCTATCAGTTCAACATGCTTCAAGTTTTTACTGTGGAAAATTCATTATTAAGCTACAATCATGTCCGCTAGAATGGTTTCTGAACTGCAAAGTTTTATCTGCGAAAAGCCTTATATAGTTTTTCACAAGTTGAGGTGGGGGCAATGAGAGCAAACCCACTTTTCATTCATAACAGTGGCATCTAAGCTTAATTTGAATTGCTGTATTGACAAGTCTGTCATCTCCCCTAAACAGAAAAACAAGGGAAATAATTTTGCATTGCCTGGATGGTGAAAACACATTTTGATATCGTTTTGACAACACCAAATTTATTAGGTAATGAAATCATTGTGTCCTGTATAACAGGGCCATCATCAATGACACAGGCTTTATCACTTTTTGTTATGACCTGTAGAACACGTTCTGACTGGAACAAAAGAGAAACAGGACCTTTTAGTGATGAAACAGGCTTTATCAACGTGGTTAGCTAATTGTCTTACTTTTTGTTATGGTAACTTAAATAAGCTCTGACCTGAAAGGTTACTTCCCATCCACCAGTTTAGCCACTCCCCCCATAAACTTCATTAGAAATACCCAAACTGTTTGTGAAGTTGCTGCCTGGACCACTTATATCTTTTCCTGGACACTTCAAGATGGCCAGTCTAGAAGAACAGCAATATTTGTCTCAGCTGCCGTGCTAGACATGCTTCGGGTTATCCACCTGAAGAGTCCACTGCTTGGTATAGTCTCAAAAATGTACATATTTTATTTAATAATGATCCTTGTGGCACAGCTGTGTGAATGTACACAATATAACATCAGATGTTTGAATAGTAGAATCCCTGATGGAGGAAGGGCTTCCACCCTTGCATTGCATGTTCAGTTTGTTGAGCTCATGTTTATAACCAATGTTTTACCACTTCAAGCAAAACACATTTTCTGTGTATTTTGTTACACTTATTAGATTACTTATATTTATGGCTGCATTCATCATATAGGGGACTTTAATAAGTAGTTGTTTTTTGTGCTTTTACTGTTTCATTTTGCTTCCGAACTCCAAAACCAATGAAAGCATGTCTTATAGCTAAGCTGCTATCTAAAGGTCACAGTCCAAAACTGTATCTGAGTGCCCTTTCAGGATGTCTAACTGTTAAACAATGTAGTCAGAAGACATCCTTCTTTAGGTATAATGCAATCTTACTATGAATTTCTACAGCAATGATCTTAGTGCGTAAATGAATGCTCTGATTGCATGCTCACAAAATTTTTAATTATTTCCCAGGAATAAAACAGCAGTATACCCACACTCTTACCATCTGGAAGGAAGAAAGCCAGCTGTTGACCACTTAATTGTCTCTTCATCCCAATTCCACCTGTACAAAGCCATTAGCTGAACTCAGATAACCAATGCTGTAGGTAGAAACATTGCTGCTTGTTGCTGTGGTAATGGGCCAACTACCGGCATTTGTTTTTCATTTCTTCTTTCTTTCATTCTCTGGTTACCAGTTCAGGGCTGTAAGAGGGGTGGAGTCTGCCTCAGCGCTCAGTGAGCACTAGAGGGTGAACCTAACCCTGGATAGACTGCCTTCCCACAGCAGGGTGCATACTAGCACTGACTCGTACTCACTCACACACAACATAAAGGGCTGTTTGGAAGACTGGCATGTTTTTGTGATGCCGTAGAAAGGAGAGCAGGAGAGCATCTAAAAAAACATGCAGGAATGAGCGCCAACTTTCTCATTGTGCATTGGGGGCTTTAAAAGCCTTAAATATGTGGGTAATCCTTCAATAAGTACAGGAAAATCCTGCTCATGCCATATGAGCAAAATATCTTCTTTATAGAATATGGTTATAAAAATGGCCTAAGCTGAGATCTAAGCATTTCTTTTTCCAGTGTTTATTTCAGAAAATATCATATCTTAGCTAGGTTATAGTTTTATAGATGGCTTGCCTTGTGACTGGGTGCTGGGGCTGTAAAAGCCTCACATGACAGTAAGAGCACCTACTACCAATACAGGAAATCACTTTATGCATATAACATTAATTCATCTTATTATTTTATGCGTACAGCCCCATCAAAGACCATGATCTCCCTTGATGCCCTGCTAAAAAGTAAGCCTGAGACAGTTAGGCTGCTCAAGAAATAGAAGACTTTGATGTGCTGTTTGAAATGGGTAGGGAAAAAGATTCTTGTCTGTGGAATTCTTTGGGGAATGATCAACAGCCAGTGAGCGTTACCATCAGCCTAAAGAACAGCTACCCCCTAAACATAGGTTTCAGTGATCTTAGAGTATATTTTCTACTCTGTAATGATCTTTAGGCTGCCACACATAAGTATGATGTAATTATTTATTGCCTTATGTGGCATTTTTCTATTGTTTAATTTCCTCAGAACACACAGCTGTAGCCTTACATGAGTTCTCCCATTTTCTTTTTGTTTTCCTGATACTTCTAACTTATTGCCAATTGTGTTTAAGATTTTTGGAGCTAGCAAAAGCCCACTTAGCAAAGTATTTGCAAGACTGCCATCATTCCCTCCCAATGTGTCTGTAAAACTGCTGAGTCTCTGAGGATTAAGTTGTGCTCAAATATTTGCTACATAAACCAGCACAGAAATAACTTCAGACATAAGCCATCTTTTTGTCTCGGATGGGTAACTCTCTCAAGCGAAATAAGAGAGGAAACTTTAAACTTTCAGTTGAAAAAGTAAGTGGATGGAGGAAACTTTTTTATAAAATAACTTTTAGTCTTTCTTAAAAGCATTTCATGGATGTCTGTTAAGCAGATGATGAAGAATATATTTTATTTGTTTATTTATTTTACATTGGTAACCAGGGTAGAACATTAATCCACGTGGACCATTTTCATATTTAACCCAGGGATACAAACATTGGTACATGTTCATAGGTTAGTACTACGCTAACTGCCCTTGTGAGCCATTTTAAGCCTAGCTAATTATCCCTTGTGAGACTCAAACCCTGCACCTTGTGCTTGTAAGGCAAACACCTTAACCATTAGGCCACCCTCCCAACCCCTAAATAGTTTATACAAACAGCAAATCAAACAGTGCAGAAACAGGGAAATGTTGACAAACCATGATTGGATACACATGTATGACATTAAATTAATACAACTGTTGTATGCCAGACCATATCTGCAATTTTTACATTAGTGGGCCGGGAAGGATACACTAGCTGTACACTAGGACAGGGTGAGAGAAGGCAGAGTGTATGGAGATAAAAGGAAAGGAACAGAAATCACAGGTGTCAAAGATAAACAAAGTGCAGGTATGCCCTGAAGAGTTCTTGAAGATGTATTTGTATTTATTTGAATGCGTTTACAGAGTCAACTCATGATCTCAGTGGATCACTTCCAACCTCAAAAAATAAAACAACAATTCAGAACATGTACATTCTGAGTGACTGGACCAATCAAAGACAAAATAATGAGGATGATGATGATGAGGATGATGATGATGATGACGACAGCGACGACACTGGCCCGCACAATGCATTGTAAAAGAAGGAACTGCTGAAAAAAAATCACAGTATGTCAGTTCTCATCAAGCCATTTTGAGTTAGAACAAATCATCAAATTATAAGTAATACTAACCTCTTAGCATGAAGAATATTGAGTTATGAGTGAGAAGCATTAATAGTGCACAAGAGATCAACATATGCTACTGTCCATGGTGGAACCACTCCAGAGTATACATTTTGCAAACAGAAATCTGAGAAAATCTGCTGCAAACAGACATGAAGGGCAGTGTGGAGCAGCAATGATGAAATATCAAACCTGCCGTCATAAAACGACAAAGAAAGCCATTGCATGAATAAATTGTGCAAATCAAAACAGAAATTAAGATTTTTTTATGCATTCTGTGTTAACCAGGGTAGAGCTCTGATCCAGATGGACTATTTTCAGAATCAGGCCGGGAGAATAATATAAACATAACAAAAGAACAAACAGCATAATGTATACAATATATAGCAATCAGTACCATCAGAGGACAGTGGACATGACATTTTATATACAGTATGTATGCTACTTTCCCCGTTTCTTTTTTCTTTTCCCTTCTTCCTTTAACAAAAAGGGGATATGAGGAAGAAAGTTGTAGAAGCAAGGAAACACTCTGGTAGATCCATTAAGACACTTTATTGAGAGCTTTCGTCGGCATTCTCCTCACGACTTCTTCAGAATACAATCTAAAATATAAACAATCCATGAAATACATAGCCTAATATATCACATGTTGACAACTAAAAGTTTCATAGGCTAATAGCACAATCAATCAAATCCTAAACAATGTGCATAAAATTATACTAAAAGGAACCAGAACTGAGGCAGGCAACAAATAGAAGTTCTCTATTATATACTATATTCCCCAAATTAATTGTAACCAGTATAGCTATTCCTAACAAATTTATTTGTAACAAACTTCACACATGAAATTCAGACTTAAGTTTTAAAAAACAAGAAACAGATAACATATTATTTAAGACAAGTTTTTGTATGGCATTACATCTGAGCTGCCATAGCAGCTCCTTGTATTCAAAGAAAAGGTCAGTCGGCCCTCCTCTACTGGCATCTTTTTGGTACTATTAGCCTATGAAGTTTTTAGTTGTCAACATGTGATATATTAGGTTATGTATTTAATGGAGTGTTTATTTTTTAGATTGTATTATGAAGAAGTCCTGAGGCGAATGCCGACAAAAGCGCTCAATAAAGTGTCTTAGTGGATCTACCAGTGTGTTTCCCTTGCTTCTACAACTTTCTTGGTTTTATTGTGTTTTGAATTTCGGGATATGAGGAAGAGTTGGGGGAATTGTATGTGGATGGTTTTGAGTTGGGAGTGAAGGGGATAGCTATCAGGTGATGCCGTAAGAGGAATGGCATTTACATATGGCTTCTCTGAGCATGAGCTTTTTTAGGATTTTCTTGAATTTAGGGAAGAGACTGGTATCTGTGAGGTTAGCTGTGAGAGACCATAAATTTTGTGGTGCCATTATAAAGACGCAGTGTTGGGTAGAGTGCAGTTTATGTTTGAGAATTGCTAGGTTGCTGAAGTTTGAGATCTAACCTTATAACTAGTAATTATCCTGCTGAGTCAGCTGACAAAGAAGAGTGTCTCATTGTGTATTATTTTATATCTAAGTGATACTAGGAGAAGTGTACATTGTTGTTTTATTCGGAGCATTTTGCCTTGGCTAGGACAGCACAATGGTGTTCTGAAAGACATAAAGAAGGAACAGATTTGAGAATAATAATAATATTAAAACTGAACAAATCAAAGCAGAAAAGGTAGTCAGGAAAACAAAAGGAAGCTAGCTAATTCACTAATAATAGGAGAGAAGCATTTTAACAGACACTTCCAGCTCATGATAATACAATCTCAATGCATTATTTATTTATCACATTAGAGAGTCCCTTGCACCATCACTAACCCATGTCTTCAGTTTGTGCAAATCTAAAAATGTCATGCCCCACATCTGTTAGACTCATTAACTAAACCACTTCCAAAAAATCAAAACCTCACTGAAACATCCCACTTTCAACCAGTCTCCATCCTGCCCACTCTAAGATCCTAGACAAATTATATATGACCAACTGTACAAATATATCCAGCAAATCTAAAGACATGCTTCTGGAGCATTTCTCCCTGGGCCTCTGCTGAAAACAGGATCTGTGGTACCTAGTCGGACTTTCCCGGTCAACAAATGTTAAATAAAAAATAAATAAATAAATAAATCCATCTCTTCTCACTGAAGCAATAAGATGTATAACCAGGGCACAGCACTATGATTGCTCTCTGGACTGTGATGAAATCTAGAAAAATGCAGAGAGTGGTAACCTCACCAGATCTTTATTCATGGACCTAACAAGAACCTTTCATCTAACAGACCACCACCTTCTAATCAACAAACTTGCAGACATTGGTGTCTGCACAGGTTATCTGCTGTGGTTCAAAGACTTCCTTTCCAATAGGCACATCATGGTTAAAACTAGAACCTCAGTATCAAACCAGACTACACCACTCACAAGAATTCCAGAAGGATCTGTTCTTGGACCTCTACTTTTGTCCATATTTATTAACAAATATCCATATTAAATTCCATACCTACCACTTATTCTATATGCAGACAGCATGGCCATCTATAGGTTTAGTCACAATGTGATGAACATCTAATGTCAGCTTTAATCCAGTTTACTATCTCTCTTCTAATGGATAACAAACCATAAACGTGTACCTATACCCTCAAAATTTAAATCCATGATATTTGGAACTCATCAAAAAATTCTCAAAAAAAAAAAAAAAACTACAGGCATCTACTTCTCAAACCTTTTATTTCTTGTTTTTTTTTCCAATATGGAGTTAAAAGCCAAGGGTTTGGTCTAGCTAAATTCTTAGGTATTTAAAGGAGGTGACAGTTGCTGTTTGTATTGTTAAGACCTGTGTTCTGCAGGAGCCTTGGAGAAGTATAATGCATGATACTGAGAAGAGACAGCACAGGTGGTTTGGGAATGTTAGAATATACTGTACTGAAGGAATTATAATGCCTCAGATGGCCTCATTACATAAAGATTCCCTCAGGGTGGCTGGAGAAAGGGACATTTGGTCTGTCTTTCTTAGCCTGCTGATGCTGTGACACTCTCAACAACAAAATGAAAAAAAAAAAAAAAAAAAAAAAAATATATATATATATATATATATATATATATATATATATATATATATAAGTTGCATGTTGAAATTATGACCCATGTATGAAGTATAGGGCTACTTAGGATGCACAACAGAATGTGTTATGTATTCTGAGGAGTGTGCCATAAAAATACTGGGTGCTGTTGCCTGAGCATGTAATTCACTGTTGCATATAAAGTGCACAGTGATGCTGTAATGTGTAGTCTCACTGTAAAATGTAACCCTACCCAAAATACCTTGTGCACCACTTAGAAGGAAGTGCACAATGCTGGAGTGATCTTTGCCCTTTTTGCATGCACTTTTATGCTTTACTGTTTTTGGTTGCATGTTGCCTCCTTCTTGTGCATCCTACTTTTGCCATTAACCCCACCCATCCTGCTGTGCTGCTGGTTATGTAGGGTGCACATTGCTGTTCACTGCAATCATCTTGTATGTCATACATTTCTAAAGGGAGTACAATGAAATCATACTATGCAATATACTATACATTTGTAAAGGGAGTACAGTGACATCATACTATGCAATACACTATAAATTTGTAAAGGGAGTACAATGACATCATACTATGCAATATACTATACATTTGTAAAGGGAGTACAATTACATCATACTGTGCAATATACTATACATTTGTAAAGGGAATACAATGACATCATACTATGCAGCATACTATACGTTTGTAAAGGGAGTACAATTACATCATACTATGCAACATACTATACATTTGTAAAGGGAGTACAATGACATCATACTATACATTTGTAAAGGGAGTACAATGACATCATACTATGCAACATACTATACATTTGTAAAGGAAGTACAATGACATCATACTAAGTGACATAGTAGGCAGCCTCCACCCCCAAGCACTGCTTGGTTCTGCTCTAACACTTGCACTAAAATGAGTGCTGTAGAGGTCTGCTCTTCCGTGCATTGTTAATTTCAGCACGGTCCTGCTGAGCACTGCTTCTGAATCCCATCTCTGGGTCACTGCCAGTGCTTCAGCTTTATGCAATATGTTTGGCAGTTAGAACAGAGGACTCAGGCTCTGATTTGTTAATGAGCTGCTTCCTGGACACATGGTATATGGTTTGACTCCTTCCACATCCACTTACCTATTGTCAGACTCTGAGCAAGTTACTGAACCAAACAGTGTTCCCAGGTCACCTCTGAAGAGGAACACTTGTAAATGTACAAACTGACTGATTGACTAGCTGACTAACTGACTAAGTGAAATAAAATGGTGGCTCAGAATCTGGCTGAAAAATAGTAGAAGGCAGACACACCATACCAAATAAGTAGTAGTAATCATTATGTGGAGGCAGATACCAGCTGTTTCCCAGAAGAAATGGACCTGAAGGAACTCCAACATTTAGAGGTACACAGGACGATGGTGATTGATGTTACCCATACTAAAAACTAGAGCTGTAGCAAGAGAGTTTGGTGCCTGGGTTAGCATCCCTGCTGCTGACCCATCCCATTATTAACCCCACCCACAGAGCAGTTCCTCCACTGAAATGCACATTTATTGTGCTGTCAAAATATAACTACATTTTACTGTGAACAAACTATTTTGTAATTATATAAGGAATATCAATCACACTTACGTACACGTTTTTAAAGGATGGCATTCAATAACAGTATGTTGTAACAGGTCACAGTTCAGTAATACAATTAAATAACGTATCCTTTGTAATGCTACGGTGTCAGTTAAAGCAACAAACTGAGGCTTCCCTGGATGAGATAACAAGTACTTCAAATGTTCTCTGGACAGAATTTCAACCAGTTTGAACAAACACAAACTTGAAGCTTAAGCAAAGAAGATTCTGTCATGGAGACTGCCACAAATCATTGAACACAGAACATAGAGCTTAGTGTAATAGCTAAATTGTCAATTTTCACCTGCTTCCTCTAATAACTTGATGTAAAACAATAGGCACATTAGAAGCAACATTACACAATGGACAAGTCTCAGGAAACTGAGTAATAAAAATGTTCATATTATTGTTAAGCTTGACCTTAGAGAATAGTTTGAAATTAAGATATGTTTTCCTGAGTCCTAGATAATCTGTTATTTCTTCCTACACTACTGTGAACTACAATGTCAAATGCTGAGGAGAGATATGACAGGATGTGAAGTATTCAAGGCCTTCAAATAATCAGTCTAAACAGTTTCAAGAATATTTTAAACAAAGTAGTGTATACACTATTCAAATCCCAGATTCACACTTATAACCTTTAAAGATTTGTTAGCTTATTTAGTACTTTCGCATATCAAATTTAAAAAAAAAAAAAAAACTCAAAAGGTAGGCTGCTCTAGTCTCAAGATTCTAAGCACAAGATTCATATCAGGTTGATTCACTTATGGCAGTACTTACATTTTATTGCAAACACATTTCGAACAGGAGAAACGGCTCATTTCCAAGCCATACAGCTGTTTGCCCTGTTCGAAATTTGATTGCGATAATACGTACTATTCTAAAATCCTACGTTTTGCAAGGAAACCACAAATTTTATGAGGAGAACAGACCAAAAAATGTATGAGGCAAAAATATGGACGTTCTGTAAAAAGCTGGAAAGTTGAGAGGTTTGTTGCCCACGTGTGTCATAGTTATAATGCAGTAGTATTTAACGTTCTTGAAACAAACTGTACCGGCACTGATTTTGAATTTGTTTTTGGGCTTTGAATAATTCCAGGCATCTCAGTACACATGGGACCACATGTGTACATTAAAAGCAATGTTTGTATGTTTCTGCTGAACAGAAGTTCAAAGAAAGATTTCTATAATGTAAACATACAAGAGTATGACAGCTGCTGTAATCATATGCCACCCACGAGTAAAAAATGTGACCGTTACTCCTCTTTCTGCCTCATACACACTGTGACAGACTAACAATTAGTAGTTCACATACCCCTTTTAAGATTAACCAAAATATTTTCAGCAAAACATAAGAAATTATTGCAGGTTGGAAATGTGGTTGCGATAATACGTAAGTCCTTATGGCTTATATACTTTACATACGGGTCTCATCTGGCAAGTAACTCTTTGTAACCTCAATGTTTGCTGGTCACAGCATCTTGGGACTGCTATAAAATATAAACATCATGCTTTGTTCTTGGCCCATAGATTACTGAGCAAATGTCTTCTCTTATTTACAGAATTATAGAATAAGCCACATAAATGCATCCAGTATGAATGATGATTAAAAATCACTACTGGATGACGGAATTCTAGTTGAAAAGATAATAGTCAGAATAAAACACATCTAGGAAACTTTTCACATTCATAGATTCATAGGTAAGTATTAGACTAACTGATCTTGTGGACTATTTTAAGCATAGCCAATTTCCCTCAAAGGTAAGAATCAAATCCTGTACCTTGCATTTGTGAAGTAAACACCTTAACCATTATGTCAACCCCCATCATTAGCCAGAATGACCCAAACACATTGGAGACTGGTCTGCTGATGTAATCCCTCAGTGAGATTAACAAGTGAATGCTAGTCCTGATGTAGGCATCATAAAAATTCAAGCAAGCTTTTCTGCCCACATTCATTGTCTTGTATGTAAAAGGACAACTTATAAGAGCAGATTTTATACACCTTTCTCACTCCCCTCTCCCACAGAAAGTTCTCAAACTACACACAAGGCTGTCTGATTTTGTTACAACTTTAGATATGCTTAAGTGGCATGTTAAAGCATACTATGGGAAAATTATAAAGCATCAGTTTGCTGAAATGCTTAGAAGTTAATACCAATGTCAGACAATTCTATATATAATTCAATACCTTATTTCTGAAATATAGGGAAGCACTTTCATACAAATCAGTTACACATTCAAATTTTCTTTCTGATTCCCTTAATGATAAAATGTTCTTTCTTTCTTACTCCCTGTTGAGTCCATCATTTATACCTGTGTATTCCAGGCAATGGTTGTCACAGGCTGATAAGGCGTTGCTTTTATTTTCATTTCTTATGACTTATGAATGCTTCATAACTATTTTATTCAGTTTCATTAGTTATTGCCAGTATAACACCTAGTGCATACTTGATATGATGCTTAATACAGACCTTTATGTTCTCTACAAATATATGTACTATGTATACATAAATCATATATTCAGATAGTATAGCTAAATTATGGAAGCATATTCATCTACCACTGAAATCCATTCAGAAAGCAAACTTATTTAAAATACATCAAAAGCTTCACATATCAAATCAATGGATCTGCTTCTCTATATCTCCAGGATAAATACCATATCATCAAACAAATTCTCTTCATTCAGAATCCTATAGCCCACAACCAGTCTTCACCTATACATCAAAAACTAAACAGATGAAATTTGGGACACATAAATTGAAAGGTTAATATTGAATAGAGCACACAGTGATTGAAACTGTAGATTTGTTTAAGGACCTGGGTATATGGACAGACCCACCTTTGAGTTTTTCTAATCATATCAACCAACTGATTAATGATAGTTATAGAACTATAGGTTGTATAAAAAGATATATAAAGTATAGGAAATCAAAAATGATGAAGTCATTGTTTATTGGTGCATTAGACATAATCCTGAGTATGGAATAACAATATGGAAACCTTGTAAGAAAACAAGCATGAGTAAACTGGAAAGAGTACAGTGGAAATATACCAAGGGCATCCATCAATGTGAAAATTTAACTTATTATGAAAGATGAAACTATCTAAACTTGTATGGTGTCTCATACAGATATTTAGAGGAGACCTTATTCAGGTATATAGGGTATTTAGCGACAGCTACCTCTGAGAATGTTTAGGGTTATCAAAAAGTAGTAGAGAATCATTAGACAACCTATGCAAAAAATTCTGTAGGAATGGGAAGTGTACTATTTGGTTCTCTGAGAGAGCTGCTGATGCATGGGACAGACCACCAAAATTACATTAAAGCAAACAGTAGTTTAGATATTTTTAAGAACAGCCTGGGCACTTATTATGGGAAAAACTGTTTTTATATATTGGCAGACTAGAAGAGCATGAATGCCAGTGCCTGAAATATTCGTATGTATGCACACATGTATGTATGCATGTAATACATAAATAGTTTTACTAGCATCTCTCAGCCATATACTTAGTCTTGTGACACTGCTCACACCCACCTCAACAGTTGTAATATAAACATTATTTTTTTTTTTTTTTTTTTTTTAATTCTCTTTATTGCAAATTTTCAGTAAATACATTTACATGAATGTCTACAAAAAAGAAAAGTACAGAAAGAGAGAAAAAAAAGAAAACATTACAAAACCATTGAGTATTTACATAAAGGACATGTACACCAAACAGAAACTATATACAGTCATACATTACCCAGAACAAGCTATATACATCATGAACAGCATGGTAGAATCTAATGGTATCTACGAAAGGAAAGTATTCATTTTAATATATGATCAGATAAAATTCCCCAAAATTCCTTAATAATTAGCTTGTGCTTAATATTGTGGAACAAGTATTTATGTGCCTTGAGGTGTTTAATAGCTATATCTTTAAAACTTTCCCAAGAAAGGGAGTGTCTGTTCTTCCAATTTAAGGAGATATAATATTTGATTAACATAAAGATAGGTATCAAAACCTTATATTTCCTTTCAGATAAACCAGGAGGTGGAATATGAAGGATGGTAAATTCCCATGAGAGGGTGGATTTTTTTTCACTAAATATTTTTTTTTATTATTTCAAATAAGATGTCTTAAACATTACATGAAATAAAGATAAATAACATATTTACAATTCTAAAACATTACTAACTTCAAACCATTATATAACTATTTACATTGGTGTCTATGCAAATAACATTGAAATTCTATATTATATAGAGTTAGAAACATAAGATGATATATCTTCTTCGATATTTTCAAGTATTTCCAGTACTTTCATCCAAGAGTAATAGTAAGAAGTAGATCTTTTAGTTCTGTTCTTTACTGTTAATATTTTCATGTGAGCAACTGTTGTTGTTAAAGTCTCAAATTCCTTGAACGTAGGCGAAGCCTCATTTTTCCAGTGTATAGTTATGATTTTACGTGAAATTGCCAATAGTGACCATAGGATTTTAGTGTCTTTTTGGTACACAGTTTGGAATAGGAGAGTTGAATAAAATTAAAGACTTTGTTAATTGAAAATTATCATTATAAACAGTCTGAAAAAAATAATTAATGGATTTCCAGTACATATTGAGACATATACATTCATAAAAACATGCTGCCAATCTGCTTTTATCTTGATATGGCATCTCCAACATTGATCTTCAATAGAATACATTTTGGCTAACCTATGTGGTGTATAGAAACTTCTGTGTAGATATCTCCAAGTGAATAATTGCCAGTATTTTGATAATGTAGAAAATTTGGAAGATTTTAGAATATTACTTTTTCTTCTTCAACTGGAGGATGGTTGTTTATTAAAGTATAATAATCCCAGTATGATTTTTCATGATAGTTTTTGTTTTTTAACAATTTTATAGATATTAGACAAATAACCTGTACCCTGATAAGGCTGTTTTGTGATAAGAATAAGGTATTCAATGAGTTTTGGAGCTTCATGTCTAACTGAAGGTTGCATTTGTTCTATTTTATTTATAAGAAAATGCCTTAGATTTTGTAAAACAGCCAATTGTCTTTATTTATATTATAATGATAAATTATCTGTTCCTTTGTTAGAATTTTCCCTTTCTCTATAAGTTGATGCCAAAAGAGTAATGTTTCTTCTTTAAGTATATTTATTTTAGATATTTGGAATGTATCTAGAATATTTGGTGTAAAAGCTATAGGGAAAATAAGAAAAATCCAAGAATTAATATTTGGTATTTTGTTTATATATGTTCTGAACACTGAAAGTGTAGAACTTACATAGTTTGATGGCAATTTATTAATATTATTCCTTTTCCCTAAAAATAATCTTTTAACATCCATATAAGGGGTGATGGTATTACTGTTAAGTTGTCTTGTATGTGATTATAATTGATTTCTATGTAAATCTGCTCATGGGCTTGTTTCTATATAGGTGTGTATGAATTATTTAACCATAGTGTTATGTAAATTAATTCCACCATCTTCCCAATCTGGAAAATGTTTATTTAAGGCTATACGGGGTTTATTTGGAAACCATAGAAAATTTAAAATTAGTTTATTGTATCTTTGAATAATATATTTGGGAGGTGGCAATAAAAAATTTTGTATTAAGTATAATATTTTGGGAAATATGATTATTTTAATAAGATATAATCTGTCTGCTGTTGAAAAGATATATTTATTCCAGTAACCAATTGTTTGTTCTATTTTGTCTAGTATTTTATTATAGTTAAATATTAGAGAATCTGTTAATTCATTGAGTAGATTTATTCCCAGATATAATAATTTACTTTCTGTTACTACATATTTGGAAAATCTTTTGTTTATATTATTTTTTTTACAATTACAGGGCATAATTTTAGTTTTGTTTTCATTAAATTTTAAGCCTGAAATATTTTGAAATTTATTCATGGAGTTAAATAGAGCATTCAAAGACTCATTTGCATCTGAGAGAGTTAATAGTATGTCATCAGCAAAGAGTTGGATTTTAAGGTTTAACATTTTATTAATACAAATGCTCTTTATGTTATTGTTTGATCTGATTTGATTTGCAAAGGGTTCTATGAGTAATGCAAATAACAATGGTGATAAAGGGCAACCTTGTTTAGTTCCCTTTTTTATTGTTATAGGGCCTGATCTATATGATCCCAGTTTAACATATTCAGTAGATTTTTCATATAGTATTTGGATAAGATTATTAAAATTAGAAGGAAAGTTATATTCTTTTAAAACTAGTGAAAGAAAGTTCCAATTAACTTGAATCAAAAGCTTTATTAATATCTAATGAGATTACATTTAAATTTAGGACTTTATGTTTGCTATAATCTATTAATGTTAGTATTCTTTTAATATTATCTGAAGTATTTCTTCCTTTAATAAAACCTGTTTGATCTTTGTGAATTAAGAAAGGAAGAAAGTGTTTGATCCTATCTGCGTATATAGCCATAAACATCTTGTAGTCTATATTGAGTAATGATATTGGCCTATATGAGGAACACTGTTTCTCATCTTTATCTGGTTTGATAATTGGGGATATCAATGAATATTTCCAAGAGGGTGGTATATTCAAATCTTTATTGGCTATATCATATACTTTTAATAATAAAGATATGGCTTGATTGGGTATTAATTTATACATTTCTGGTAGCATATTGTCTGGGCCAGGTGCTTTATTTGTCTTGAGCTTTTTAATTTGTGATTTTAATTCTGTCATATTGATTGGTTTGTTTATAATGTCTATTTGTTCTTGTGTTAATTTAATATGAATATTGTTTTCTAAGTATTTTTTATATCCTTAGTAGGTGTATCTTGAGTATTTATGGAATTATCAATGTTAAATTGGAGTCTGAATGCTTCTAAAATATCATTTAGTTCGTAACTCTTTTGTTAGTATTGGGAATAAATATTTCTTTTATTTGCTTAGATTTAATTATTTTTTGTTCTATTAGTTAAGTATCTCAGGTGTGCTGAATTAGTAGAGTATGAGTTTATTTTTATCTTTTCTAAGTTAATCATAATCTTATGGTGTAGCAATTCTGTATACTTCTTATTGATTTGTGTAAGTTCTTGAACTTGAGTAGCATTACCCTTTTGTATTTCCAGTTTCAATTTATCTGCTTTGTTTTGTAAGTCTAGCATATCTTTATTCCATAACTTCCTTTTATTTATGTACCAGGATAATATCTTCCCATATGTAACTGCTTTTAATGAATCCCAGACATATATTTCTGAAATATCTTCTGTGTGATTTATTTCTAGAAAGTTTTTGATTGTTTCTTCATAAAATTCTTTGAAATCTCTCAATTTTGTGATATAGGAAGGTATCCTAGTAATGGGATTTGAATAAAATGGTGTAAGCTCTATCTCAAAGACTATGGCATTATGATCAGATAAAGGACAATTTATGATTTTGACTTTGTCAATTTTGTTATTAGGTCATTGGCAACATATATTCTATCAATTCTAGAGTTAGTTTTATATCTATGAGAATAAAATGTGAAGATTAGTGAGTCTGGTTCTGCAAATTCATTTATATCTTTTAAATACAATGTATCTATAAATTTTGATAGTGCTTTAGAGATGGGTTGTTTTCTTCTTTTGGATTTAGAATCTGTATCTTTTTCATTCATTATACAGTTGAAGTCTCCTGCCAATATCAGGCTACCCTTAGTTAAATAAATTATCTCTTCAAAATGCTGTTTAACTGTTTTTAATCCTAGTCCTGGGATCCAATATAGATTTACTAACGTATAGATTCTCTTATTTAACTCTATTGAAACTAGACAAAACATACCTGATGTATCTTGATGAGTAGTAATTATTTTAGGTGTTATAGTTGAGTTGAGTAGTATAGCTCCTCTTTTTTTTGTTTTGTATTGAGAGTTTATTAGTACTGTGTAATTATTAATATTTAAGTTGTTTATATCTCTATCTAATAAGTGGGTCTCTTGTAAAAAGACTATTTGTGGTTTATGTAAGTTTATGTACTTGAATAGGCTTCTCCTTTTATTACTATTATTTAGACCATTAACATTTATGGATAAACATTTCATTTCCTAGTTTTAAGTTTGTTTTATGTGTAAGTTTATGTAAATATTGTTTATTCTTAGTTCCATCTTGGATACAGAATTCAAAAAGTTTTTCTTGTATGATTTTTGCATGTTTCTGAGTGACACCAAAGTGATAGAATAAAAAAAAAACAAAGAACTTCCAAACTTGTAATTCTTAACCTTAAAAACCATTCCCTATTGCTATGAGGTAATATACCTCTTCGTTTGGTTAGTGAATCTAACCAAACAAACTTTCTACCCTCACAAATAATATTTGGATCAGTTTCTCTTATCCTCTTAGATTTAAATAAGGATAATTGATTAATATATTAAGATAATCTAATCAGCTAAAATATATACATATATTCTTTACTCATCTTATTGTAATTCAATAATACTTACTTCTAAGCAGGTTTCAAAAAGGTACAAATATTTAGATTAAGGTAGTATCATTTCAAAATAATTTAGGGTATTAATAAACATCATGTTAAAATCTATAACTGTATATTTCATACATCTGTTGAAAACTATTTACTGACATTACTGTATAATACAGTACCATTGTTGTGCAATTGCTTAAGACTACTCAAGTCCGAAACCAGTGTTTAAATTAATATTTGCAAAGTCATATTGGAATAAAAACATGAATAGTTCTGAAACCACATCATATTTCATGTTTAACATAAACTGAAATGCGATACAATGTATAAGTATATTAATATTTCTTTAGTAGACATTAAATATGTTCCTCTGATTGCATTTTTCAGCTTTTCAATGACAATTCCCATGGCTGGAGACAACAAGATCACAATTTAGACAGCTCCCTTATCCAAGAGACCACTCATAATGTTGTTACCTGATTGAGTGTCTTGTTGCCAACACTTCCATCAACCCTCAGAGGGACCCTGCACAATGAAAACTGACACAGTACAAAGGTAAAACTGCAGCGCACTTGACCACACCCTCAAAGCAAACATCTATGTATATCACACATCAACTCCCACAACTTAGACTGACACCCAACCAGTGAGTCTATCTGCTGACATCAAGTGCTGGAGATACAATCCTGACCTACTCAACACCAGTAATTCAATCCTATGACTGAACAAAAGTATACTGGAGAACACATCAAAACAATGGAAGCTGCCAAGATTCAAACCACCATGTCTGAAAATATTACAGGCCAAAATTCCCAACCCATTTTGCAGCAAAGAGACAAAACGTATTCAAACCATGGGGTAACACCTTTACCACGTCAAAAAGGTGTCCAAGAAGCTTGTTTTTCCTCCAACATCGGAGGACAGCCACGATGATCCATGCACTGCAATAGTACCATTTTATCCTGGCAATTGCTTCACGACTGTATATAGAAACATTTAATCCAAATCATTAACTGGCACCACAACAATATTTCTCAGAAAAGCTGTTTTACAGCCAATGACCAGACAGAACGCATCATTGAGAGGATACATTTATCAAATGTCAAGTGCCCCAGCCATAATACAAGTGTCTCCTCAAATCAATCCCCAACGAATCTACTGCCCACCAAACTTGCAGACCAATACTGGCATCCTTTCATGCAGTCACATTGAAACACAAAAATACAGGTCCGCTGATCAGGAACAACCAGGCTCTCAACTGCCAGACAACACACCTGTCTGCAGAAAGGTCCAAGAATTATAGTTGCATTGTCAAGCATCCTTGTCCACACTAACAGTAACATGATATACCCGCATACACTAGTATTGTGTCATTCTTGATAATGTAAAAAGCCAGACAATATTATAAGAAGGGTGAAGCTACAGCCAGGCAACATAACAAGAAGAGCACAGCCGCAGTCACCATTCAGATGAGCAAACGGGAACAGCATGAGCCATCTAAGGATGGATAGCCCATTGAGTACCTGCCACAATGCATGCCCATAATGCATGGCAACCCAGTAACAAATTAGGGTGTGGGCTAAGCCTCTCCCCTTCCACTCAAATCAGATCCAACACAATATGTGTGTAGAACACAGATGCTTCGACAAAGCCCAAAGCCACATGGGATATAAACATTGTATAATTGACACACCGGGTCAAATCCACTGTTGTTATGTTACTCATTATAGTTGCCTATACAATCATTGCTTCCACTTTCTCCATCTAGTATACCATAACGCCATCTAAATGTTTGATTTGCCAATTGCACATCCAACCTTCTTGTTGCATCCCACCTGCCCACCCGAGGGCATACCTTTGGCAGCAGGACATCAGTAGTATTCTGCAGGAGCACCAGCATGGGAAATGGCAACCCTCCCCAAAACAAACCTGTCAGTTGCTTGCCATTTACTAGTTTCTTTAGAGAATTTGTAAAACAGCAGTGATTTTATTTGCTGATGATTAATTTCTGCTTTTTAAATTCTGCTGTATAAAACATAGTAAGGGATAGCTAAAATGTCTGGAAATCTAAACTGATAGAAAGACAAGCAGATATATGTCCTTATCTATCAAGGTGCTAGAAGACATCAGTAGCCATAAACTGAAAGTGCTTCAAAAATAAATATCTGTGTATATTTATATGAACCTTTTATATTATTTATGTTTCCTTAGAAGGAATTTAGGTTTCTGTATCTTTAAATGTGAACCTAGCTTATTTTCTGACTAGACGTCAATTAGAAAGAGTCAGGGGATGGCGTACACAAGTAAATGCGACAAGCAATAAGTAACTCAAGTTTCTAGTGATGTTTGTGGCTGTTAAATTGTCTCGAGAACCAAGCGGGAAAAGGTATGTGTTTTTTCTTTTTTCTTTTCCCTCCTCTTATTTGGTGACAAACTCATGTAGTGGCACGCGAGCACTCTAGTTTACAGAGTAGTGTTCACAACTGTCAAACTTTGCATTTTAAACATGCTATGCCTTATTTCTCTACAAAAGAAAAGACAACAGGATATCTAAGCTAGTCACAAGCATCTTTCAACTCCGGATGTCTGGAGCCACAACACACATGACTTATAGCCTCAAAATATCACTTAAAACATATTTTTTCACTGGACTATATCAGTATGTGCATATGGGTCAAAGGCAGAACATCTTTTAAGATTATTTAAAGTAGTCTTATGATACATCCTAATTGAAATACTTCATTTCAAAAGCAACACATTTCTGCCCAGCATTAGCGTTTATCCAAACAGGGACACTTTTAACTTATAAAAAGTAATACTATCAGGGATGTAACTAATAATAAGTTATATAGCAGCCATTACTATACCTATTAAGCAATATAACCATATACTGATTAAAGTATTATAAGTTAATGAAGATTTAATAAAAGAAGAGAAAAATAAAACAACAAAACACAAAGAGAGAAAATAAATAAATAAATAAATAAATAAACTATTTGGGAACATTATTATGCATTGATTACTCTGATTAAGAATATGAAAATAATAGATGGATAATAATGAAAAATAGAGTAATGTTTAAATTATGCTTAGTATATTGATGTGATTTGAGATAAATGTATTTACATTTATGCTAATTTTGACATTTAAAATATAATTGAAAACAGTACCTGTTTTGGTGTAACTTGAAGACAGTAAGAACTTTTCTTTTGTTGTTAGTATTATTATTTAGATTTTACAGAATATAACATATGTAAGATTATTTGTCCTTTAGTTTTTTTTTCTTTTGCTCAACAGTTTTCCAATTATTTACTTCAGCATTTCTCTTGATTGTACTTATTGTCCAGTCCATAGATTCTTCATGTGTTAGGATGTTGTTGTTGGTAAGGTATTTTATTGCTGAATCTACTGTTTCAAAGATTTTTATTCCATTTGGTAGAAAAACTTTCAGTCTTGCTGGAAATAAAAGATGGACTTTCAGTTGCTTTTTCTTCAAGGTTTTTTTATTGGTAGAAATTCTTTTCTTTTGAAACCACCTTTGTAGAATAATCATTGTCAAATCTTATTAATGAATCATTGTATTTGATGGGAGAATTTGCCCAAGCATTTCTTAATATAAGATCTTTATCTTGTGTAGAAAAAGTCTCACAATTATAGATCTCGGCTTGTTCTTACCGGAGAAGAAGCATTTCCAGAAGCTGCTAGTGATCTATGCCCGTTCTATACCATATGAAAGAGCTTCAGGTATTTTTGTTACATCTGGTATCCAGGTGGTAAGAAAGTTTATCATACTGTCCCCTTCAGATTTTTCTGGTAGACCATATATTCTAATATTATTTCTTCTTGTTCGGTTTTCCATATCATCAAGCTTTTCTAGTAAATATGTATTCTGTTGAAGTAAGAATTCAGTTTGTTGTTCTTCTATTTGGACTCTAGTGTCAATGTCACTTAATGACTGTTCAATAAGTGATATCTGTCCTTTCTGTTGTGTAAACATTTCTTGAAGCTGTTCCAGTTGTTGTGAGCACTTTTCTTTAAAAGTATCTATTTTATTGTCCATCTTGTCGATTTTTATTATAAGTTCCTGTATATTTGTAATGAGAGACTGCAGGTCTTTTCTGAGAGAAGAGTCTTGTGCTGTATTCCTTGGATGACTCATGCTGTAAAGCTGATATTGGTGCTGATTTTCCAGTAATTAATTTGACAGGAATTATTCAAGTTCTGACAATAAAATTTTTCTTATAGATGCTCAGAGTTATTAGAAATAAGTTAGTAATAAAAATTTCTTCAAATTAAATATTATTTTGTAAAATTCCTGTCAGGAATTGTATTGAGGTAAGAGAGCTGAAATGAAGTGCAGCTATCAGTTCAGCATCCTAGCCACGCCCCCCCCGAGAGGGTGGATTTTTCATAGCCAATTTTCTCACGTATCACTCTCAAAGCACACCAAAGCTTGTAGGAACATTTGCAACTCCAAAGCAAATGAAGAATATCATCAGTTTGGTTTGAGCAATATTGACATTTAGGGGATTGATTAGGAAAGATTTTACTAAGGACCTCAGGAGTAAAGTACGCATTGTTCATTATCATCAGTTGAGTATATTTCATCTTTTTAAAGGGTATAGATTTAGAGCTTAGACTTATAGCCTTTGAGATTAGGCTTTGGTTTATAGTAGGGTTAATCTTTAACCAATACTTAGAGAAAATGAGTTTGTTCTGATATTTAAGTGACATAATAACCTTGTAAGAATTTGAAGTCATTTTTTTTCTACTGAGAAGGAGTTTCCTTAACGTTTTACAGGTTGAGATATCTTTGTCTGAGACCAAGGGGTG
>NC_056733.1:765811971-765821971 GCF_019279795.1 Protopterus annectens
TTATTTGCAGTGTATAGATAGGTTCATATTTGATTAGTTGTTTGGGGGATTTTATGCCAATCATAAAGCCCAGTAACCATGGGCCAGTATGCTACTGGCCAGCCAGTGTTCAGTTGCCTAGCCTGGGTTACCTGGGATAGCTCTATTGAGCAAAAACTGGATGTAAAACATGAACTAAGTATTGCTATACTGAATATAGGTTCACTGACAGGATGCAGCTTGGATGTGGGTGACATGATGGTAAGAAAGAGACAGTCTGTGTAGCAAATCCACTTGGCTTGGGATCCATATTCTACTTCTTGGAGAGAGGACAGACTGGAAATGGTGTAGGAATTGAGGTGAGATAGACTCATGGCAATCAGACTCCAGTGAAAAAAAAAAAGATGGCAGTATTCATAATCGTAGCTTATGCCCACAGCAAAGTTATGACGGTGAAAAGACTCTTTTTCTCTCAGGGGTAGTGTGTGACAGAAAAATGCCAAAGAGACTGAAAAGTAAGTTGTATAAAACAGTGATGCGACCAGTACTACTGTATGATATAGAAATCTAGGCAGTGAAGACAGAGAAGTTGAAGAAGCTAGGGGTGATGTAGAAGAAATCCATACTTAGGGCATCAGTGCAAATTCTTTTTATGGCAGGAGAGATGAAGAAATGATAACATCAAAGCAAAGGGTAAAGTAGCTCAAATTACAGAAAAGGTGAAAGAGAACAGATTACCATGGTTTGGGCACATTAATAGGGAAGCATAAGATGATTTGGTGTAGAAGATTTGGGAAAGACAGAAAGAATACAAAAGGAAACAAAATCGTCCAGCAATGCAATGGATTGAGTGGGTGAGAGAAGACCTGTGACAGTCAGGCTTAACTGTTGAAAGGTAGGAGAGCAGTACCTAATCGAGAGAGAGAGAGGTGATGACAGTTGACACTATACTCCTAGCACATGTAGAAAATGGTTAAAAGAGGATTGATCACAAAGATGATCTTAAGATGTCTACTGCATTGCTAAAGGGGGAAGATGACCGAAGATTTAACAGTACTGTCAGATGAGTGCCTGACTTAGTATTAAGGATATAATCTGCAATTATCTAGTGAGCTTCATATGAAGTTATATTATTTCCTCACCGTTGCTTGTATTCAACAATGTTTATATATTTTGTGACCAGTTTAAAGAGAATACGAGTAACTGACTGTACAGAGAAATACTATATTAGTTACATATATTTTGTTTTGTGGTGCTACCAAACATATCTTCTGCAGATTATATTTAATGTATGATTCTGTAATGAAAGGATTTGCTTGCAATCTTTTACTACGAGATACATAGTTTTTTATGTAATTGTGGTTTAGTTTTATCATTAAAATACTAGTGGCAAGATTATATTTATGCTTTGCTAATATTAATACTGATTATAACATAATTCTCTTTGGGAAGGGACCTATACTACAGACTCAGAGGTGCATTTTCTCAGAAATAATCTATTGCCTGTAATTACCACACTGTTATTGGAAGGCTTCTGTATAGCTAGGAGATTTATGCTTCATTAAATTACATCTATAGCTGTTCCATGTGATTATGATCAAGATTTTAGTATTAACAAGAGATGATTTACTTTGCATCAGCTTCCACTAACAACTTGTCAATTAGTGTAGCGTTAAAACATGTTGTAATTTGAAATTAGAAACAAAACTCTCATTCTGTACAGATTTTTCAAGTATCTTTATAAAACCATGCAGCGCATTAGTAAATTATATATTTAAGTTCTGTTGTTTAAATTAGAGTCTATCTGCTCTGTTTACATTTTTTGCTGCCATATTTTATCAAATACATAGGTAGAAGGGTCTAAGGGTCTACTTCTTAAAACTCTCTCTGTCTTGTGCACTGCTTATGCTTTTGTACATAGGTGGATTTATATCAAAATCATGCAAGACAGAAACTGCGAATACAAATACGTCGACACTTAAAGAGCGAACTACCAGAAGAGCAAACCACCTATTGAGTGAAAGGCAAAACATTGAACAGATTTGTTTGGCCAGCAGTGCGATTCTGGGGATAAGGGAATATACCCTTTCCCCCACTGTAGTGCAATCTTGGAGTTGGTATATTTAAGTAGGGGAGTGTGGGGGGTGCAGGGGGGGCTTGCCCCCCTGCAAAAGTGTGTTATGTTATTTTTTTGTTCTTAGTTTAGGTATGCCTGCATGGCGCTGTTGGTTAGGGAAATCCGTTTGATGTTTTGGTTTTCGCTCACTAGGTGTTTCGCTCTTCTGGTAGTTCACTCTTTACGTGTCGACGTATTTGTATTTGCACTTTCTGTCTTTCATGATTTTGATATAGACCCTACATAGGCACCCTCTTTTTCTAGATCCCAGGTTAATCCCCAAGATTCCAAAACAGTTTGGGACAAGATGCTAAAACAAAATAGCAGACATTGCCAGCTGCTGGTGATTCTAAAAGAATTAGCCACAACTGATGTATGCAAATGAATGACTGCACAATGAAATGGTGCTGACTGATTATGAAAGCTGAATAGCAGAGTGCTTTTGTATAAAGCTTATTAAACATTGGCTAATGACTCCAAATTAGCTCCATTACTAAGGAGTGCTCCATAAATATTAGAAGAAGAATAACAGGAACTACCAGTAGGCAAATAGGTTAGTGGCCAAAGAGGTTGCATCACCTCCTGTGTACTCTATAGCAATTAGGCGGCCAGCTAGATGTCTCCAACAGCTCCGGCTGGACCTGGTCTCTAGTGACATTAAATCAGCTGCCAGGTTGTATGCTGGGTAGATGATCAGTTCCTTCAAATCATTCCCTGGCAGTGTGCATAATGCCCATACATGACACAGCTGTTTCTTGATACAGAGATTCACACACATTAGCAGTATATCTTCTGTATCATAAATGTACACAGTTGCATACATAAAAATGGGCATAGTAATTTATGTTGATAGTGAGTAAACCCTTGAGGCATAGGTTATGACATCTGTATGAGTTATGACTCAGTTATGTGGATGGCCTGTGTTAAACCCAGTCTAGCTGTGGATATATATAAGACCCATATCCTACAAATCACTGCATATTCCCATTATGGTTTAGAGACCAGGTTGCACTTTCTTTTAGTTTTCCCCACTGGGTACTGGTGGCCTGAATCAAAAGGCCATCCCTTGGGTTCCAGCTTGGACAGCCTTTCACAGCTAGTTGGCAGTGGTGGGATTCAAACTCCATCTACTCCAACCAGGTTTCACATTGGTGGCAGTAGTGCCATCAATCTATGATATTTATTGGAGGCAGTGGTGAGATTTAAACCCCACCTGTGTGATTTGGGCCATATTACATGTCTGATTTCCTTTCCTTTCTCTTACCTGTTTCAAAGAATATATGTGGATATTTTGTTGCATACCATTATGTATGTCAAGTCACTCTACACAGTTTTCCTACTGGAGTGCTCTGTAATATTTTCTTGCTGAATTTTGACTGACTCACGGACGTACCTGTTTCATATTATGCTGACTTCCACAATTTATTCAGAATCTTTCTTGGACTGGTAGTGTGCTCCTTTTGTTCATGGCACTAAATGCAATGCTTCACACACCCTTTGAAATCTGATTCAACATTTTACTGGTTACTTTCTTATCTGTGGTCAGCCTTATTGTGATGGCATATTACAGTTTAAAATTTCTGCATTTAAGATTATGATAATTTAATGCTGGAGTGATTTACTGGTGGCTGTTTATTGACTTTTTAACAGAAGAAAGATGAGTGAAGAATATAAGAACAGCCATATGTTAAAGATCAGTTCTCTTTTACACATTAATATATGCATGTAAGAGGTGGAACTACATTACAATACTAGATTCAAAGCTCAAAGGCTTTAGAAAAAAAATGATTCTGACCAAGTGCTGATATCCACCTTACCACCTTTCTAGGGCGCTTACTAGTCAATAGTGAGAGTATGGAAATGGATCAAACCTGCAACCCACATAATGCTAATATCATTTTTTTAACAACATTCTGCAATGGGCTGTTACGGACGAATCTTCATTTCCTATCTAAACTGTTGTCTCAGCATTCATTTCCCATCTAAGTTGCCGACTCAGCATTTAATCCAATTTCTTTTCTCTGCCAAAAAAACGAAAATCTTCTCAGACTCCCTTTCTGGAATAGTATCTGAAAGGAGAAGAGCATAACAGTGGGGACACTCTCACTTTCCCCAGAAACTACTACAAAGGAATTCCGACTTGCTTAAATATTGATATTTTCTCATAAGTTCTCTTTGTAACATGTCATTATCCTGTGTTTGGATTTCCTGTTACCATTTCAAACATCCAAGGTGTTCCTAAATGAGTGTAAAGAATGAACATGTTTTATACCAAATGGCAGGATATCCTGGAACAAGAAAAATATCTTGGTGGTGAACCATTTCCTCAAATTAGTATTGATAAGTAATGTCCCAAAAGTTAAGGCAGGTACAGTTAACCAAATGATTAAAAAAATCTCAAAACTTCTTTGTTATAAAGTAAAATACTGTTTTATCATGTATAGCCAAATAGTTCAAGAACTTATTCTTTGATTTAAAAGCTGATACTATTGCATTGAGTGAGTATGGATATAACGTAAAATTCAGTCTCCTGGTTTACACATTTCTTAATGCTAAGAAGATAATTCTTGGATAGGAAAATGCTGCCAAAGTTCCTCATTAGGAGGGAGTGGATAAGGAACCACACTTTTCTGCTTATGCACATCTGTTTCATTAAAAGTTTAAAAAATATCATTCAGAATTAATCCCATTATTCTGAATTTGTGGGCAGTTTTACAGAACAGAGAGATCTATTATAATTATCAGTTCTTCTAGGCAAGACGCATACAATATATTAAGTGTTTTTAGAACTTTGGATAATACAGTGCATCTCCTTGACAGAAATGGCTTGCATTTTTGTCAAGGAGATGCACTGTATTATCCAAAGTTCTAAAAATTCTTAAGTGCTGTCTCAAAAGATTGTAATTTCCTGAAACCATCAACATTTGAAATCTATAAAAAATGCTACTCTGGTAGCTCCAAGGTCTCTATATTAGGAAAGGAGAAACTCCAAAATGCCACATTAATAAATTGTGTACATTTGCTAAAGTGTTGTTTATTAAAGACATTCACAAAAGCATTAGAAGTGGCAGGACTATCTCATTTATTATTAGACAAAACATTATAATAAATCATATTCAGATTGATAGACGCTCTGCATTAATGTGGGTATACTTATGTTTACACATCAGGAAGTGCAGTAGTTCATCTCTGATTATTGGTATCCAACTTAAAACTGTTAACTCCAATGTTTTCTATTTTATTTGGTTAGTTTACTAATTATATACATTTGTTTATATTAGGTGATTTCAGTTTTCAAGGTATGGACGGGATATCAGGGCACAGTGTGTCTTAAACTGAACAAATATTTCCTGCTTTTTTTTAGTCCAATAGTAAAAAAAAAAACATATAGGTAGAAAAGTGGAACATGAGTCAACAGAAAAGAGCAGCCTAAATTGTTCTGCTAGAAACTTATACTTAACTCTGGGTAATCATAGTCATAAAAGACTCATTTAGCATTGTAAGACTGTAATTGCTTTGTATGGTTCTGTTTTACTACTTGTTTGTATGTGTAATAACTCTTAACCATGTGCAGTATTAAAGAAGTTGTCCATGTAAATAAAATATAGAACAACATGCATTTACTGCTTCTAAATAGTTTTTATGATAATATGAGTGCCACTGTCTATATATTACAGGTTTATATAATCTATAAAGACTTTTCCTAGGCTACTGAGGCCATAGATCACACTGTACTGTGGAATTTGTTAGTGAAATTAGGCTTAGCTCCAACTGTCGTTTTTTGGATCCAGAATGGGATACACAGTTGTCAATGAGTAGACTGGTTTAGGGCGTCTTTTTCAGTTTGCATTTTCTTAATTTATATTTCTGACACTTGTATTTCATTTCTAACATTTTTTATATATCTGTAAAACAGTAAATTAGAATGATACAATATGTTTTATAGAAAGCTGTAATTGACTTAACTACATGGGCTGAAGAAATATAATGAACATGAATGTAACAACAATAAAATATATGAGGGTTTGTAGCAAAATTATGTTTTCAAAATAAATGAGAAATTAATGGAATGGCTTAATATCTGTAAAGACTTCTTCTTCTGGCTTTTTCCTGGTTAGGGGTCGCCACAGCGGATCACCTGTCCGCTCATGACTGGCAGTGGAGTTTTACGGTGTCAAGTTGCCAGCCTGGTGCCCAACCTTCCACAGATGGCACACACACGCACGCACTCACACCTAGGACCAATTTAGAGTGTCCAATCCACCTACAGCATGTCTTTGGGGTGTGGGAGGAAACTGGAGCACCCAGAGGAAACCCACGCGACCACAGAGAGGACATGCAGACTCTGCACAGAAGGTACCCCAGCCGAGGATCGAACTGGAGAACCTCTTGCTGTGAGGTAGCAATGCTAACCGCTGTACCACCGCGGCCAGCTATTGAATGATATTTACTGAAAGTTTAACATTTGATAGTTACATTAACATTGTTTATCAAGCCTTACAATTGTTGGTGCATTACTAGATAGGTTGAATAAAATAAGAAAGAAGCTCTTATGCAGGTCTTTATATTCCTCGTTAGATTATGTTAAAATATGTGTATTAGATTTGGTCACAATCAAGTACAAAATATATTACAAATTTTTGGAAAAGTTTAAAAGCAAAATTAATTAATGAATTATTTTTGAAATCCTTATATGCATTTTCCTTGTTTTTGCATGGGAATAAAATATTATTAAGTGCATAAAAATGAAACAATTTTTAACAGCTCTTAAGTTAGAGAGTATTTAATCCATGGGATCAAATTGCAATCATATCAAGGAGTCTGAAAGTTTTAAATACTTTCAAAACAGGCTGGGCAATTATTTAAATTGTGATCTTTTAGACAGTTTTGTTACTTGCCTAATTATAACATGTATGTATGTATGCATGTCTGTATGTATTTTATTGTTACTGACTTGTAGAATTTTAGGTAAAATTGTAAAACAGTTTATGTTATTATATACACTAAAGTAATTTAAATTGTGTACACATACTTGGTTTTGCCACTAAACTGAATCTTCTAGTGTATAGACGGATTATAATATTTTTTTTCCTAAACCATCCTTAGTTTTAATACTTTACATGTGCAGGTTTTACAGCCTGACATAATACATCGGTTTACTACATTCATTACTAACCTACTGTTCAAAAGTCTGTTTGGTGAGATTTGATATGTGTATCTAAAATAATTGTTGTTCTGGTTCTTTTGAGTTCTGTGGGCATGCTTTAACAAGGGCTCTTGGCTCTAGGTTAAATTCTTATGCTCACATGATGCATTTCAACAATTCATTATTTTCTGTACTCTCTTTGTCAAGTTGCTGAGTTGTGTATCAGTATTACTGCTTTTATTTGGCACTCTGTGAACCAATTTGCCTGTGTTATAAATTACATTGTGTCTTTCAGGATTTAAGGCAGTATAATAACTGAATGAGCTATTTCAGTGAATAGTACTTCTTTTGTCTTTCCTTCTTGGACTACTGTACATTGTATTCTTGCATCTATTTTCTTAACTTTTGGTATTGGGTGATCCCTTACAATCTAATCTTCATCATCATCAATAATGCTTTGTGGTTCATGCTCCACATTTTTCATGCACTGTATATGTATATTTTTTTCTATTTTTAATACCATATTATAATCCCAACCAGTGGTCCATAAACCTCTTTTGTCATAAACTTCTGCAGTGTCCAGTATTTCTTTACAGAAAGCTTTCAAATGTCCTTTCAAAGTCTCTCTTTCTACCTCTGTTTGAATTTGTACATGAATCTTCTTTTTTGCTTCCCTGTTAAATGCTTTTATCACATAAATATTCCTTGGGTTACAGCCTTTCTTTTTTCATATTCTCCAAGAAAATTTTCCATTGAAAAAACTGTCTCAAATATAATGTCACAAACTCTCTCCTTGCTAAATGTTCTTACCTCATGTACTTTTACACCCAAAGGAGCTATTAAATTGTCCCACACTTCTTGCCTAACCATTTCTTCATCTTCTTTACTTTGAATCCTTATCACATACTGCTATTTTCCATTTTCCTCTGCCTCTGCCTTCCATTCCACTTTTGCCTTCTTTTACTTCCTCTGCATTTGTTTTCTTTTCCATCTCACAACTATTCTCTAGGATTGTCTCTGCATCCTCCTTTTGTATTTCCTCCATAATGTCCCTGCAGGAAACATCTCCTTCATTTTCTGGCTCGCTCTGCACCACCATGTCTTAAAATAAGTCATTCTTCAACCCACCTGACTGGAGGGTTTTAATTATACAACCATCATGTGGTTCATCTCCATCAAACAGGTTTCTTTGAAAGATTTTCTTAGAATCCTGCACACATTCGACAGTCTCAATATTTGCTTTCTCCTTCATTTCTTTTGCCACTTTATCACCTCCTTCTCTCTCCATCTGCTTCCCTCTTTTTTTGGGTTGCCCCTGTGCCTGGAATGGAAACAGGAAGTACTCCTCCAAAATAGGTCCTAATCAAAACTGTGATAAGTAGGTGAAGTTTCCAAGGGCCCTGGCCAAATTTCTCTTAGTAGTATAAATATCAAATTGAATCTTTTCAGAAAAGAGAGCACAAACCTATTGGTACTAACTTGGTCAACAAAGCATACATTTTAAAAAATGACAATGCTTTTTTGGGGCCAGTCAATCACACCAAAGCTGTAATTTACAACAGGAGAGTAAGCTGATTTATAGCTTGGACTTTATTCTATATATCTAGGCAATTTTCATTATAGCTTTAGTCTTATGAAATATTAAGTACTAAGCTTTGTTCTCATTTGCTCATATTTTATTGCTGACCCTTCATCTAGTCCTAAAATTTATATATGCCCTCCTGTTCAGCTTCCTTTATATTGCATTCCTGTCTCAGGTAGATTTTTCTTGGTGTTGCAGCTTTCCTGATAAAAATTTAACTTTTGCACATTTATCAGGTCCAAAATTCATTCTTATATCATTTGAATAACTTTTAACCATTGTAGCTGTGCTTTCAGATCCTCATCTAATGAACTATATAATTTTAAATCATCTACAAAAAGTAGATGAAATATCTTTAAACAAGATTGGTTTCTGTAAGTTAAGCATAATTATAGTGTAGTCTATCATTAGACAGCTTAATGGGTTAAGGGCTAGAAAAAAAAAACTGAGGTAAGGGCAAAGAATCACCCCCACTTTGAATATTTATCCCTGATTCAGCTGCAGAATGGTTTGACACTGTTTCATAATCATTGTCATATAATTGTTCAGTTTAAGGTGTATCATATATCTGTAAGCATTCCACAATCCATGAACGTGGGATGCTATCAAATGATTTTTTTGTAATCTATCCATACAAAACTTACATTCTTCCTTCTTTTCAGCTCTCCTTTATGGCTTTATTTAACAAAAGAGGACCATTTGTTTCATATAACTTTCTTTTATTACCTTTTTGTTCTATTGCCTTGATTGACTTTTCTTCCCAATGGCTGTAAACACTGTCTGCATCAGTTCCACTATATAATTTAAATATTGTCATAAGGCACGCAATTGGTCTGTAGTATTTATTTTAGTTTGCATATTCAATATTAAGGAGGAGTATGTTTTTTTTCCCATTTGCTGATCATGTTGGTGTCTGTTCTGGATATGCATATAAGTAATTTTCAGTCAGGACTAAATCTTTTTGTAAAGATGTTAATACCTTTAGCCAGAAGTTAGGTACAACATCTGGATCAGGAGTTTTCCACTTAGGAGGTTTTCCTAATTTTATCTCAGTTTCCCTGACTCTTAATCTCATTTCATATCCTGTACATTAGAGTTCCTTATTGTTTCTTTTAACTCTTCTTCCTAGTTTGCAGTGATGTTATGTTCAACAGGGTCTTCATAAATACTTCTCCAA
>NC_056733.1:765826971-765861971 GCF_019279795.1 Protopterus annectens
AAACCCTCAATAGCCTCCAAATGTTGTGAGCTTGCCATCATACTAAAGGACTGCAGCCTGCAGGAGAAGATAGACGGTAATATCATGTATTCTACAGAAGCTGTCTTGCATCTTCTGTTTGTTTTTCTCATTTACGTTAAAGCACTTACAGTGTTTCATTAAAGAGGCATAATTTTCAGTTACCCGAGTACATTTTCTCATTCACTGAAATAGCATAAGGAACTTAACCTTTATTAGAGGAACATCTTACTTTACTACTGTGTCTGAACTGTTGTAGTATCTATTGTACAGTGAAACTAAATCTGAATAAAATCCCTAAATCCATCCAGGATCCAACAAGCAGTTGATAAATAGATAGTGAGCCAAGCACCACTCCATTAATATGTAGCAAAATGAGGTTACATAAATAAAAGTTTTCTTGGCTGATACTCTATAGATTGTCAAACAAAAAAGTACATGGTATCACATGCTAGGTTATACCACAATACCATTATCTTTCTGTACATGTTGAAATGTGACAGCACTACACCCTTGTGAATTAAAATGTGTCTGTACAAATGGTACAACGATTCATCTTGTGTTTGCTCATGCCTTTAACTTTCAGAATACAATACGTTATCAAAGAGAACTATCAAAGCCCTGCTTGAAATGAGACTGTTTGTTAATTGAGAGTTTGTCTACAAAGAAACCCAGTCTTGCAAAGAGTGCTAGCTGGCCTTTATCTCACATTTCATAAGTATCCGCTAAGCAAATGGCTAAAATTGCAGGCCCCTGTGAGCAGCACTGTTTAATACATTTTCAGTTCAGTCGAGACTTTGCTCCTCTGACTAAATCAGGAAAACCCTTTTCATGCTGTCACCAGGGAGGCAGAACGCTTTAAAGCCTAATTTCTCTCTAAAGCTACATAAGCTGTAACTTCCTGACTGTTCAGCTTTTTAAATTCCTAAGCTAATTTAGAGGCACATGAACATTGAGCTCATTTTCCCAGCAGCATAAAATGTTTATGTTTGCAAAAATGTATTTTGTAAGTCAGTAGCAGTGTTAAATTTTCAGGGTCAGTTCTCTGCTGGAATCTCTACTAAGAAAAAAGGAAAACAAAGGAGAAAATCTCCTAGAAAAGGTGTCTTAGGTTCTGATTGACAGATCTTAAAGAGCCACAATTAAATTGCTGTATCCACATATGGGAAACAGGTCACATGTCAGACTAATTCTGTACTAATAACATTTTATTTGATTGATTTTTATTTAGAATTTGATATCTGAGCAAGACCCATCGGACATAAGAGCCTGTTCTGTGGTTAATCTGGAAGATTTATCCTGGCTAACTGGTTTACTTAATTTTTGGCAGCAAGCAAGGGATGACTGTAGCAATGAAACTTGGTCTACAGGTTACAACTTATTTGCTACTTGTTTTGTTTGCAAAACACACAAATATACGCTTAATGAAAGAGATGGAATAATTTAAAACATTAAAATATGATACAAAAAAATCTGCAAGTGCATACTTGCACATATACACAACTCTATATATTTTGTCTTTGTGTGTGTGTGTGTGTGTGTGTGTGTGTGTGTGTGTGTGTGTGTGTGTGTGTGTATGTGTGTGTGTGTTTGTGAGTGTGTGTGTGTAGTGTATGTATCAAATAGATGGGTCTATATTAGAACATCGAAGCTTCAAAACTTTGAATGTTCTAATATCAACCCCTATTCAGCGAAAGCTGAAAACATCGAACATACAGAACAGCAAATTTTTTTCCTAGGGAAAAAATTCACTGTTCCAAAACACATACACACAACACAAGCACACCAAACAAACAGCAATCCATGCACATACACCTAAAATCTTACACCTAACCCTACACTAAACTATACACACACCACTAACTATCCACTTACCTTAACCCAAACCCTAACCCTAAGGTCCGTCACTATCGCACACTCACCTCACCCACGCCCTAACCCTAACTCACCTACCCCGCCCTAACCTTCACGTCCACACAATCGCACACTTACCTGACCCACACCCTAACCCTACCTCACCTAACCCGCCCTAACCCTCACGTCCACACAATCGCACACATACCTAACTCGCGCCCTAACCATAACTCACCTAACTTGCCCTAATCCTCATGTCCACACAATCGCACACATACCTAACCCGCACCCTAACCCTAACTAACCTAACCCACACTCAATCGCACACTTACCTGAACCCAACCTATAACTTTCCACCACAGCGCTGAAAATGAAAGCAACAGAAATGGACAACCAAATTCTTTCCCTAGAAAAAAATTTGTTTTTCTGTTGCTTCGATATTTTCAGCTTTCGCTGAATAGGGGTTGATATTAGAACATTCGAAGTTTTGAAACTTTGATGTTCTAATATAGACCCAAATAGACACTAACTACATAGGATAGGAATTCAGAACATAATATATAATTTATTAGCTACCAATAAGAATAGATATGCAAAACAAGGATGAAAGATGAGACCTGTCTTACTTTAGCTTGGCCAAACAGCCTACAGCATACATTTATGATCTCAGCTCTAGTAAAATAAGTAGTAAACTATGTGTTAAATTATATATAAATAATGCATGCCATATAAACTGGAGTTAGATCTGATGAAGCTCTGTTAAGGGTGAAAGCGCACATCTGTTTAATAATTTTTATTTTTTAGTAAAGAAGCATTAATTTCTAAACAAGTTATAAGTGCACAATTACTTTGAAGTTTCAGCTGAGATTGGCTGCAGTTTCTGGTTCTTTTTTTATTTAGAGGTGTAACAGCAGGTTTTAAAAGTCACTGTATTCTTGTCAATGCAGTTTATAATTCTAAGTGTTAGGACTTGCAGTATCAGGTTTGACACTTTCAACAGGGTGTGTGGACAGATGCAGTTATTCAGTTATGAGGATTTATTAGCAGTCATCAGGGACTTCTGAACATACATGTATGAATATCAGAAGATTTCTCATTTGAACTGTTACATATAACTACAACTCAAAATTTGGTTCAATGTTATATTTTCTTTTTTCACCTCCGCCACAATCATGCCAGATGTGCTCAGAAGACTGCTTAGTATTGTACAGAAGTTGACAGATGGTCATCACTACAGGTAACGATCTAAAATTTGACATGATCATTTGGAAGTGAGTTTATGAATGTACTGAACATTGACAGCAGCACTGGACCTAATATGGAACTCTGTAAGACTCCAAGGATTATGGGTACTGAGGAAGAAAATATGGTGTTCTTAATGGACTTAACAAGCCTTACTTGTAGATTATAATCCATGATGCTTTGAAAAAGTAGACAAGATGGACTGTTTGGATACCAGGCTAAAGGCTCAGGTTCAGTCAACAGAAAACTTCCATAGTCAGAAATCTGGTTGAGTAATTGTGGTTAGTTAAATTAAGCACTGCTTCTTGAAAGCATATAGTTGCCAAAAGAACAGAGCTCCTGTTAGAGAATGCACTGTAGGAGACCTCCCTATACTCCTGAGTTTTCAAAGTGCAATTTTTAAGTTGTGGTACAGATACGTACCTAAAACTAGGGCAGCAAGGTGGCATCTACAAGCTGATATGATTTACTAAACATGTACAGTGAAACGGTCAGAGTGGCATACATGGCTATTGTTATTGAGGACAAGTACTGTTTGCAAAATGTTATGAAAAATATAACATTTTCCATTAATAATGCAAAAATGTAGTGTGATGCTATCACATTAAGGGTTCTGTTTGCAAGCAGAGAATGACAGAAAAATGTCACTAAAACAGTGGGTAATGTGAATACTTTAAGAAATAAGTTATGAATATTAGCAATATATTCATATCTGTATTAATATTATAAAAGCTGTGCGACCAAATGATGCCATCTTGTACACAATATGAGCGCACATAATTTTGTTACTGATACTTGCTATCTAACATGTAGTGTTTTGTAGATTAATATTGTTTTGAAATATTGCGGGAATATTATATGCATAATTTGCATAGGTTATAGAATATTCCAGAACGGAAATGTGTGACTTGTTCTTGTTATACAACAGTGGAAAGTCCTCGAATAGATTAAAAAATCTCCCACTGATATCTTGGGTGTCTAGACTGCACACTTACAGAGTCACACCCCTTTGTTTGACAATAACACTAGTAATTTTTGGCAACAAAAATACCATCTTTCTTTCAAAAATCTGCAACATAAACTCAGCATCACCATACAGACATTTGATACTAATACTGCTGTGTTGCCCATTGTCTGAGAAAGAGATTTTACATTTTTTTTTGTAATTCACATTTTTATGAGCTGTTGCGAATAGTATGAGATGTGTTTTCAAAAGAGGACTATAGAGGAAATATGTCTGAAAAACATGGTTTCTTGGATTAGAAAACTTCAGACAGCAAAATTAGTAAGTCTCCTGCTGGTCAAGGCACAATTAGTTATGATGTCAGGACCTGTCCTGACATGATATTGTTTGACGCAGAGCAAGCTATAGTTTTCAAGGTGATCATTTCATTGACAGAAGACAGATTCAAGAAGTTTAGATCAGGAGAGTGAAGAAATAGGTTGGACATTACCAACAATCCTGTTCAAAGAATTATGAGATTTCAAGAGGAGAATGACAGTCGCCCATCTGCAACTAATTCAAAACTTTGCATCTCAGTTAATTGTTGGGCGTTTCAAATTCCATCATATTATACTGATTTTGTGAAGTCTGCATTGGTTACCAGTCAAACAATGCATAATTTATAAGGTCCTTGATCCCGAGTATTTAGCCCTACCTGGGTCTGCCTTATGTTGAAGATTTGCTGCCCTGGTATACATACCTGTCAATTGTCCATGATTTTCCAGACCATTCTTGATTTTTCTTCATATTTTGACCTGTCCCTCATAGAATTTTTGATTTTCTGATAAATCGCTGAGGATTACAATAAGTCAGCAATGACAGACATTAGAGTTTCATATTTCATATTGTTCAGAAAATGCATTTTGATGTAAACCTTCTTGTTTAATTAACTTTTTAAGTGAATTAGTGTATTATTTATCTTTTACTTTAGATCTTTTCTATCTTATAATTTTGAATTTTTCTGATTGTCTGGCATGTAGTTATCAAGATCCCATATATGAAATCTGCTATCAGGCTGGTTGTGGGACTCACCTACCTTAGCTGACTATAAGATTGAATGAAAGACTCATCTATTTAAATTAGATTTCAGTTGACATCTGCTGACCTTTGATTTTTACCTCTCATCTGATATTAATTACATTTTGAGATTTATCACTATGTCTGAAGACACCCTACACCTTTGTTTAACTTTATCATCTGTTTTATGTTGTGACTGATGTTCCTATTTATTTGTTGCATTTTATTTCAATGTTCATTTAATTTTGTAAAGTACCTGACAGCAGGCACTTAAATAAAGTTGAGGTTTTTGAATCTAAAGTTACAGTTTTCCATAGATTTGAAAAGGGCAGGTATAGAAACACAGGATGAAAAAAAGCAACATGAAGTGAAGAGAAACATATTAGCATACTATTCTCTGAGTTAACAACTGACAAGGTGTACATTTGCCAATTTCTCAGTATTTAAATCCTCTTTCACTGTTTCACATAGGAAATCATTGCCACTGAGGTTTCTGTTTGTGTTCTGGCAGTGAATCAGTGTGTTGGATTCCTGTTTTCCCCATGATTGTGCAATCATGGCATCAGTAGGAATAAGTAAGGGGGGGGGTAAGAGAGTTCAGGGAGGCTTGTTCCCCATAAAAAAAATGCTTTCTTTGATTAGCTGAAGCTCTGACCAGTTTGGTTCATGGTAGATGCTAGAATAACTTTGCAGTTGATGAAATGCAGGGGAAACTATGAAGCAAAGTAATAACAATAAGGGTTCCGCAGGTCTTCAATAAGGGTGGATAAAATCACACACCACAAGTTCCAGGCCAGATGAATTCACTCAGTTTATTACACAGACTGATTTATTAAAATAAAAAATAACTTCTGCATTCAAAGTTAACAGGAAAACTTAAAACTCTTATACCATTAAGAGCAAATAATGAATCTGTAGCGCCTTGGCTTTCAAAAAAGCCTTTATAGAGTAGGATGGATAAAAGCCAACCTTAAGTATACAAAATGAAACTAGTGTGATGGCCCCGCATTAGTCCACTCTGGGGAACAACAAACTAGGACAAAAACAATACTTGTGCCTTAATGTGCTACATGGATGTTAGTAGTACACGGACAATAATATGATGAAAATACTTTTTTATTTTATTATTTTATTTATTTATTATTTTATTTAACCTTTCAGCAGACCTTTGTCACCCCTAAGATTAGGTGTGTCTAATCACCTAATTAAAGAACACACACAAATAAAGAAACCAAGTTAAGAGTTAGAGTGAAAGATAAATTCAGATATGAGTTTCAAGAACAAGTTGAGGTTAGTAATACAGCTCATGAAGTGAAGCAGATTCCTTATATTTTAGAAATTTTAAATTTTGCATTCTCTGGTTATTTTCTTAATCCAGTGCAGGTTTTGAGCTGAAACCTATCCTTTCACTCAGTGGGTACAAGTCAAAAGAGCTAATCCTGAATGAGGTACCAAACTATCACTGTATAATTACCCTTACTCGTGCGCGCACACACACACACACACACACACACACACACACACACACACACACACACACACACACACACACACACACACACACACACACACACACACCTATGTGCAGTTTAGGGGATTGCTTGATCACTTATGACGTATTTGGGATATAAGAGGAAACCACAGCTCCCCAGCAAAAGTCTCTTGTGAAACAAGAAAGACGTGCAGATTCCCACAGAAGGCACCCTGACCAAGAACTAACTGGAGAACCATGGAAAGGTATAACCAATTAAGCTGTCATAAGACATGAAAGACAAAGCAACAAATTCCTCTGTACTGAGGGACTGCTTAACCTGTATATCACTTCACGTTCTCTCAGCAGTTATAAAACCCACCATTTTGATACTATGGCACTGTCTGATTGCTTTTTGTACCCTCTGTGAAATCTAGAGAGTAAAATCATTAAAAAGCTATAAAGTTGCAGCCTAGAGTATGTATTCATTCATTCATTCATTCATTCATTCATTCATTCATTCATTCATTTTAATCCTTGAGACCTATCCATGCCTACAGTTTGATCTTCTTTTTCCTTTTACTTATTCTCAGGCAACTCAGCAGTGTTCATACCTTTCAATTGTACAGATTTTTGCAGAATGCCCTGATTTTTGCTTCATATTTTTGGTCCACTTTTCATAGAATTGTGGTTTTCTGGAAAATCATTAGCAATTCATTACAGATTGCAGTCAGAAAATAATGACAAACAGTTGAGTTTCAGATTCCATACCCTTTGGAAAATTCATGCTAATACTAAACATGTTATTCTATTAGCTTTCTAAGTTTGTAGGAGAAATATTTAAAAAAAATGCCCCTGTTTTTGGGCCTTTGTCCTCAGTTATTTATGGCTCTGCCTGGATTTCTTGCTCGGAGAGGTTGAGAGGTATTGTTTAGGTTATTATTTCAGTAATTTAGGGAGACAATCACAGTAAACAATTACTATTTGTCACCTGCTGCTCTTCCTGAAGATGTCTCTTGAAATGCTTTATCTATAAAAAGTGACAACAGAATGTGAAAAGCCTTGGGATTTTAGCAAAGGCACAGAAGGGATATCAAACTACAAGTATCACAGGGGTTACTATGTCACAAGAATACTGTTAGGCATTGTACTAAATCTGACACACACGCACACACACACACACACACACACACACACACACACTCATGTCTTACATCTGCCTTGTTATGCTTTTTAATAATGAAGAGGGTTGTCACTATGGAGACTGGTTCCTCCCTAGATTTCCTAAGTACCTAACAGAACGCTGTAATCACAGCTCTTCACTTTGTTTTTTGTTTTTTTTTCTTCCATAGAAGATACTTGGGAATCTGTCTCCTGCTGAGTATCCCAGCAGGAAGGAGTGTTCTTCTCCCATACTTAGTTATCTGGGCAAGGCAAGGACACTTTTAGTTCCTTCTTGTTAGTGGCAGTGAATACAGAGCCTGGTGTGAGACACTTTACTCTGTAAACAATCTTTCTGTTGACCTTGTTTTCTCTCTCCCTCTCAAGTGGTATACAAACTTTGTCAAATACATCTTATTTGTAGTCTATCATAGCGCTACAATAGCAACTAATATTTTTTTTTGTAAATCATACTGGTTTTGAAAGGTGAGCTGAAATTGTTCTGTTAAATGCTCTGTTATACAAAGTGTACTTTGCTAAGTGTAACTAAGCCGCGGTGGTTCAGCGGTAGCATTGTCGCCTCACAACAAGAGGTTCTCCCGTTCGATTCTCAGCTGGAGCACCTTCTGTGTGGAGTCTGCATGTCCTCCCCGTGGTCGAGTGGCATTCGAAAGACATGCGTAGGGCATGCCTTCATTGAAGGTTGGGTGTCGAGCTGGCACCACGGCACCGTAAAAATCTACTGCCAATCATTAGCGGACTGGAGTTCCGCTGTGGCGACCCCTAACCAGGAAAAGCCGAAAGAAGGAGAACAACAACGTTGCTAACTGTAACTACTAGAAATGCCAAGCTCCTTAACAGAGAGCACACCAGGTGTTATCAGGCAGAGAACCTTGACAGGTTAGCACAGATGAGTGCTACTATGTGCTGCTGCTGTTGAGTACTTTCCTGTGTTCCTGGCTTTGATTCCCTTTGTGTCCACTAGTAAACTAAGAAACTCTGAGCAAGTAATTTAAGTGGACAGGACTCCTGGGTTACCAGCATCAAAGAAGACACTTGCATTTGGCTGTGTACCTATTTAACAAATGAATAAAAGAAAAACATGTGTCAATGCTTCTTAAAATGAGTCATCTCAATACAGTTCTTGCCATCGCAAGCAGGGAAAACAAAAAAACAGTAAGCTGAAAATAATCTATGGGTCAAAAGTGAAAGGAAATAAGCTGTGTATAGTCAGCCTTAAAGCAAGATGGTTTAGGAGTAAAAATATTTTATTTTATTTTATTTATCCTTTGTTGACTGGGTTAATTCCCTAGGATAGTGGTCTCTTTCCAGAACAGACCCAGGGAGTTATTTATAACACTTGGTAAAATTTGGCCAGGGCATCATGGAACTTGCGCCTCGGTGGTACGGCGGTAGCGTTGTTACCTCACAGCAAGAGGTTCTCTCGTTGGATTTTCGGCTTGGCTTGGGAGTGCCTTCTGTGTGGAGTCTGCATGTCCTCCCCGCGGTTGGGTAGCATTCGAAAGACATGCGTAAATGGGAGTGCCTTCGTTGAAGGTTGGGCGTCAAGCTAGCACCTCGGCGTTTCATAAAAAATCTACTGCCAATCATTAGCGGACCGGAGTTCCGCTATGGCGACCCCTTGCCAGGAAAAAGTCGAAAGACAAACAAACAACAACATCATGGAACTTGCCCTATTCTTTTCCATAGATGATGTGGTATCTTTTACATCCACTTGAGCTACCATTAGTTCAGGCAGATGGGACCTCTGTTTAATGTCTCATTTGAAGGAAGAGAATATTTAAAGTATGTTTAGAGATAAGACAAATCTTATTTCTGTTTATAAAAAAAATGTCATGGAAGCTGTCCGAAGAATAGTTACAATGGTGCAGGTTTTGCAGGCAAATATATATAAATATATATATATATATATATATATATATATATATATATATATATATATATAGATATATATATGTATATACATATATATGTATGTATGAATGTCTTGTTATGTGCAGTGGAAACAGCCTAGGACAACTGGTGCTATCAGTGAGAGATCCAATCAGACAATCATACTTGCATTATAATGTGCTTTCTAAAGAGGAACTGTTTTTTTAACATAAATATTTTATAAGTGCTGTGTCTTTTTAGTGCTCAGTACATTTTATGAAGGGAAACAGAAACTGCTGAGGAAAAGTAAGGGGCACTCTTGAAGATTAGGGACTTTTATGAATATATGAAGTAAAGATATCTATCTCTCTATTTATTTGTCTGCACACTTAATTTTTTATTTACTTTATTTGGTAACTATGGAAGTCCATCTGGATCGATTCCATTTTCACTAGAAGCTAGGTTGAAAAGTGTTAGTAATAAAAAAAAATCCTGGCAAATACTATAACTCGTAATAATAATGTATACCACTGGAAAGAAGTTTAGGAATAAAATTAAAAGAACTGACCTCAGAAATGTTTGATTATCAAGTTATGCTCAACTTGCAAAACATGCAGATGCATGATTACAGCAGATTATTAAAAATACAATAAAGATATTTGCAAAACCTTAATAGATGTCAAACAGTAGTAACTAGAAAAAAAATGATAGTAAATTGTTCTTAAAACACAGACTAGGTGCATGGGAAGAAACCTGACTAAATATGTAGAATACCAATGCATATTTATACAGCCCACACTTATATGTACAATTCAAAAATGGTAAAGCATGCAGGTTAATAGTGACTTTGTATAAACTGGTAATAAAAGGTAATATTAAAAGCATTCATGGCATTACAGCATCATAACATACAATACATTTTATTTTGTTTATTTGCCTCTATTCAGAAACACACATACACACACACACACACACACACACACATGTACCTTGTAAAAGGAAAATTCTTGAAAGAGGTTGATGGCAATAAGCTGGCTATAGAGCATTCTATATAACACATTTGATTTGCCATTTTAGAGTAGTTATGATCTATGTACAATCAGACACATAGTTTACAGAATGTGATACAGGGAAAAAAGATATTTTACTTCATGGAAGATGACGATAATGCATGGAAGTATAAGAATGTTTATTTGGTACAATCTAGGCAATGAGTTAGATGTGGAGATTTGTGTTGCCACTGACACCCTGGAACAGGTACCATCAGAATGATGTCCTATTCATTGCCATTACATTTACAGTTGGAGAAAAGATACTGCCCAAGTTATGATCTGACAGATGTGTGATACTGCCCAAGTTGTGATCTGACAGATGTGTGATACTGCCCAAGTTGTGATCTGACAGATGTGCGATACTGCCCAAGTTGTGATCTGACAGATGTGTGATACTGCCCAAGTTGTGATCTGACAGATGTGTGATACTGCCCAAGTTGTGATTTGACAGATGTATGAAACTGCCCAAGTTGTGATCTGACAGATGTGTGATACTGCCCAAGTTGTGATCTGACAGATGTGTGATACTGCCCAAGTTGTGATCTGACAGATGTGTGATACTGCCCAAGTTGTGATCTGACAGATGTGTGATACTGCCCAAGTTGTGATTTGACAGATGTATGAAACTGCCCAAGTTGTGATCTGACAGATGTGTGATACTGCCCAAGTTGTGATCTGACAGATGTGCGATACTGCCCAAGTTGTGATCTGACAGATGTGTGATACTGCCCAAGTTGTGATCTGACAGATGTGATACTGCCCAAGTTGTGATCTGACAGATGTGTGATACTGCCCAAGTTGTGATCTGACAGATGTGTAATTCTAACTTTGTCTGTTAGAGAATAGGTGATTACTGCAGATTTTTGAGGTAACAGAGTGCAAGCTGCTATGTCTATTATGGGAGTGCAGGGGTGCAGTTTGGAGTTTGTTAGTTTATTTTAATGGGGAAGTGGGGTTACACTACTGCTTGAGAGACTGGAGCAGGGTGTAACTATTCAGGTGGTGGAGAACTGAATGGGCAATTCCCAAGGCAAAGAACATTAGTATATTATCGAATCCTTGCTACTCGTGGATAATGAGACACAGCGGTAAGTTCTTTGTGTATGACAGCCTAAAAAATGGCAGGTATGGATATATGCATATACTCATGCTTGTTTGAGAAGGATGAACAAAGGTTAGTGACTGGACAACACTAGAAAAGCGATGGTACAAGGAAGCCAGTAACACAGAGATTGTAGAATTGCTACCCACTGTATAGAGATCCCAACTTGTAGTTGCTCAGATGAAGAGGTCTGGCTGTCTGAGCATCAAGTTTTAGGGAGGAGACAAGCATGATATCTAATAATTTGAAGATGGACACTTGTTCTAACGGATACTTTATTGCTGTTGATTACTGTGAGAATGATGGAGCCAGTGGGCTGACTTATATCCTAGCACAATACCATAATTTTAGTCTTTTTTGAGTTCAGCTTAAGTTACTATTGCTTCACACACAAAGGTTGTTTGATATGACATCATTATTTGTGGGATGACTGGGACACAAAATATACAACAGTGCCATATGTCAGGAACAACCAAGAAGAGAGACTGACATAACAGGAAAGAGCAAGTAGGAGGCAAACCAAATGATGATATAAAAGAAGTAAGACTTGGGAAACAGGAAGCAAAATAGAAAGAGAAATAAACTGGAAATAGAACCGCTAACAAAATAACATGAAAAAGTTAGACAGCAGGAGGCATAAGACCTTAAAATTGGTGCGATGAAACAACTAAAACACTGTAACACCACAACACAGTTTGGAAAGAAAGTAGGCCTTTAATTTACTTTTAGAAACTTATTACAGGCACACTCTTTATCTATTTTTGACTTGCATACTTTTAGTAAAGCAACATTAGGGAATTCTAAAGTGGGAGACGGACTGTGGCTGGTCTTGATAGGGCAGCACAGTTTGAAGTCTTAAGTAGTGCATGGGTAGCAAGGGTATGGTCTAACTGACAGAAGGAGTGAAAGAGAGAGAGAGAGAGAGAGACTGAGAGAGAGAGAGAGAGAGACAGATAGAGACAGAGAGAGAGAGAGAGAGAGAGAGAGAGAGAGACAGAGAGAGTGAGAGACAGAGAGAAAGAGTGAGAGACAGAGAGAGAGGGAGATAGAGACAGAGGGAGTGAGAGAGAGAGAGAGAGAGAGAGAGAGAGAGAGAGAGAGAGAGAGAGAGACAGAGAGAGTGAGAGACAGAGAGAGAGAGGGAGAGAGACAGAGGGAGTGAGAGAGAGAGAGAGAGAGAGAGACTGAGAGATGATTGTTCTTTTCAAGCAGCCTAGGAACTACAGGGCATTGCGATGCTGACAGTGATTTTAGACAATGAAAATAAATGTTGCCATGTTGTTGGAGATGGCCTCATGTTCAGTAATGTTGCAATTAGTACTGTGAGTAAAAAAAAAAAAAAATAAACAATTGACATTTACAAATGAAAACAGTATAACTTCAGATATTCTTGTCCTGGTTTCAAGAACTCAGGAGACAGACACGCATCTTGAGATTAACCAAACAAACCAAGTTTCAGATTTGTTGTGCAAGTTATCATTTATATATGAACTTCAAATGGAAGTAAGAGTCCAGAATAACCGTTAATGTATTTTTGGATTCAACAACTTTGATAGTGGCAGAAGAGACAATGACAGTTTTGAATTATAACAGATCACTACCGTTGGTTTCTTCTCTAAAAGGCAGAAAGCAGATTTTTGTCTGTCATGAAGTGGAGACCAGATTTCATGGTTATAGAAAAAAAAAGGTGAGGTTTCAGTACCATTCTCTAGGTCACATGCCTAATCACAACAAGAACAGATGAAAGGCATGAGTCCCAGCATGCAAAGACCTATCAGAGAGGTAATTCCTGAAATAGGCCAAGCAGAAGAGTAGTACATAATCAATATCCAGACAGTTCAGCCTAATAATAAGAAACAGATAATTTGCCATAAAAAAGTGCAATCAATAATACTGAAACCATATTTGCTCAGTTACGATTCTTGATTAAAAGCACTTAGAAATAGTGATTAGGACAAAACTGGTATTATAGCCTGGTTAGGAGTTGTGTTGGGAATATGCCACAAGACTGACTGAGATGTGATGGAAAACAAGGTGACTATTTATGATGTCTATCCACTATTGTGGAGAACAGACAGTGAAGGATAGTGGGATGAGCATTATGATACTCAGCAGAATTGCCCCTTGTGTTGGGGAATAACAATAACTTCCCTCCAATTGCTAAGAATATAACCTTCAAAAATTCAAGTATGGAGTCTGGTTTAGTACCAGCAGGAGAAGCAGCTAGAAGAGAAGAAGGGGTACTGTTTAGTGTTTGAGTAGAAGGGGTACTGTTTAGTGTTTGAGTAGAAGGGGTACTGTTTAGTGTTTGAGTAGAAGGGGTACTGTTTAGTGTTTGAGTAGAAGGGGTACTGTTTAGTGTTTGAGTAGAAGGGGTACTGTTTAGTGTTTGAGTAGAAGGGGTACTGTTTAGTGTTTGAGTAGGAGGGGTACTGTTTAGTGCTTGAGTAGAAGAGGTACTGTTTAGTGTTTGAGTAGAAGGGGTACTGTTTAGTGTTTGAGTAGAAGGGGTACTGTTTAGTGTTTGAGTAGAAGGGGTACTGTTTAGTGTTTGAGTAGAAGGGGTACTGTTTAGTGCTTGAGTAGAAGAGGTACTGTTTAGTGTTTGAGTAGAAGGGGTACTGTTTAGTGTTTGAGTAGAAGGGGTACTGTTTAGTGTTTGAGTAGAAGGGGTACTGTTTAGTGCTTGAGTATGCCTTTAACATAGAAAGTAGTGCATCTCCTGTAATATTGTTTACTGGAGCCTGAAAAGTGGGTAGTGAGCTAAGGACATTGACTACATTACGGACCTTAGGGTTAGGGTGCAGGTTAATGTAAGTGCATAGATAGTAATGTATGTAAGGTTTAGTGTAGGGTTAGAAGTAGGGTTTTGGTGCTTTACTTTAGGGTTAGAAGTAGGATTTTGGTTAGTGTATGTATGTGGTTTATTTATTTTGTTTGGGTAGGCAGTATGTAGTGGGAGGTGGAGTTGGCCGACTATGGGGATTCGACTTTTTGAATTTCGCAGTTTAGTGGGTTCGGCATATTCGCTGTTTGCACAATATGTGTCAGTGTTTTCGTGTTCGCTTAACAGGATTTTTGCTAATATAATATAGACCCGACCTAAAGTTGTATTTGTGCAGAGAATCACCTGTATACTGACCTAATGATGTATTTATGAGCAGAATCACCTGCATACTGACCTAATGTTGTATATATGAGCGGAATCACCTGCATACTGACCTAATATTGTATATGTGAGTGGAATCAGCTGCATAACGACCAAATGTTGTATTTGTGAGTGGAATCACCTGCATACTGACTGAATGTTGTATTTGTGAACAGAATCATCTGCATACTGACCAAATGTTGTATTTGTGAGTGGAATCATCTGCATACTAACCAAATGTTGTATTTGTGAGTGGAATCATCTGCATACGGACCTAATGTTGTATTTGTGAGTGGAATCATCTGCATACGGACCTAATGTTGTATTTATGAGCGGAATCACCTGCATACTGACCTAATATTGTATGTGTGAGTGGAATCAGCTGCATAACGACCAAATGTTGTATTTGTGAGCTTAGTATTCATGCCATTAACAAAGATAAGGAGTGTCTGGATCCCTGTGGAAAAGCAGTATTGGTAAGAAAAAAAATCAGAGAATGGTCATGTGTATCCAACTGCTTCATATTGGTTGGAAAGAACTATCAAACCGTTTTAAGGTGTTTGAAATAAGGATCATCTTGGCTAACCTTCCTAGGAGGAGAGAGTGAAAAATAGTATCAAAGGTCTTAGAAATATTTAAAAAAAAACATCAGCAGTGAGAAGGCAGTCTTTTTTACTGTGGTTAACAGAGTTTAGGTTGGAAGTATTCCTTCTATGGGATGGCACACAGGAAGTGCTAGTTAGGTTTATTCCAAAGTTACATACTACAACAGAGTTTCTGGAATTTTCTGTAGCTAGCTTTTCAGAAGGTATCAGTTTTCTAGCTGTTATGATTTCTAGGAATTAAAAATGTGAGGTGGCCTTACTTAGTTTAAAAAACAATTGTAAGAAAAATAGTTTATTACACAGAAGGAGTATGCATCCAGCCCATGTTTATAAGAATGCTATCAAAGGACAGTTAATGAGAACCTCTTGTTTAATGAGCAAGGATGGCGAATTGGATGCTACAAAAATGAGATGAAGAAAGACTTTGTTAGGAGAGGTTATTCAGAAAAAAGACATGGATAGACATGTTGAAGAGGTATGTATGCAGAGACAAAATGGAGCACCTCCTTTCTTCAGTCCTTCTGGGCAGATGATTTTAAAATGTCTACTAAGGAACAGGCTACACCTTGCTTAAAATTTCCAATAACATATGCAAGAAATGTCCAAAAGTACTGTGACATTACAAAAAGAAATTAGGAGATACTGACAGCAGATCCAAATAGTATCCAGATAATTAGTGAAAAAACCCACTTTTCTTTTAAAAATAAATTTTAGGAAACAACTTTGTTACAGGAAAGTAAAAAAAGTGTTAATCAATGGCTAGTAAGATAGGTACATTTTTGTGTGGCCATTGATACTGTTAGTATACTGAATGCACAGTTATTCAGACATCCTGTAAACAAATTAAAATTTAATATGAAAGCCTATGCTGACTGCTATATGCAACATATAGTACATCTAATGAACTGTCAAAAATAATTTTGTTGTAAAAAACAGCAGACATTTTAGGGATAGAATATATCAGCATTTATGTGACATGAGAAAACATAATGTACATAATGTTTTAGCTAGACATAATGCAAGTGAAGGTGCAGAGCATATCCATAGAGTTATGGTGCTCCAGGTTATATCTGAGATTACAAGGGGAACTGATATAAAAGTGCAGACTGAAAATGCTGAATACTATTGGACAGTGTGAATAAGTGCTGTTGTACCTCCTGGTTTGAATGACTGCTATAACTTAAAACCTGTGCCGAGTTGCAGGAAGTTGAAACGGTGGTGATAATTGGCTGTATGTGCTAATAATTATAGGTTCATAGGTAGGTACTAGGCTATTGGCCCTAGGGCCTATACAAGCCTAGCCAAAAAATAACACTGGCTTTCTCCACCCAAGAAAATTATTTTCCTGTACCCCTGTTGAGCAGAGCCACAGAGGTGATCCCTGGGGTGAATTTCCTATTTCCCATCCAATCATCAAGATTTTTCTTGAAGAATGCTAATGAGGAGCTTTGTTTGATATAGATAGGTAGTTTGTTCCAGAGTATGGGAAGTCTCTGGGACAGGAATCTATCCCTCCAGCATGTTCTGTTTATTGTGGTGACAAGGTTTAGGTCCCTAGAGCATGTAGCTCGGAGAGATTGGGATTTCTTTAAGTGGAGCATGTCCAACAGCTCTGGGTTTGACATAGCTTTGTATGTTAGGCAGAGATTGCCTCTGAGTAGGTGATATGCGATGGAGTAAAGCTGGAGTTTTTTGAGATCGTCTGCATAGGGCATCTGTTTGAGGTCGGTAATCCTCTTTGTGAGGTATTTCTGCGGCCTTTCCAGTTGTTGTAGATGTCTTGTGAGGTACATACCAAAAGGGGCATTGTACTCTATAATGGGTCTAATAAGTGATGAGTAGAGGGGAACAATGACCTCTTTTTTCCTGGATGAGAAACCTTTTGTGATGAGGTGTGCCATGTAGAAGGATTTCCTGACTACTGTGGCGATGTGATTATCAAAGGAGAGACTACTGTCCACCTGTGTCCCAAGGTCTCTTATTACACTTTCAGTGTTAAGTAGACTACTACCCATGTGGTAGCTCATGGGTACAGAGTTTTTACCAAAGGGGATGACAATGCAATTTTTGGCATTGAGATTGAGGCCATGGCTTTGACACCAGGCATCTGTCTCAGTGAGGCCCTTTTGTAGGATGTCCACTTCATTAGGAGTTTCAATTATGGCTCCTAGTTTGCAATCATCTGCAAACTTCTTTAGCCAAAGACCTTCTGTGTTAGCTTGTACTTCAGAAAAGTAGACACCAAACAGGAGAGGACCCAGGACTGAACCCTGTGGTACTCCACTTGTCACTGGTCTGAAGTCAGATTTGGAGTCTGCTACTTTCACAGTGTGGGTTCTGTCAGTGAGCCAGTTGGCAACCCATCTTGTGACATAGGGATTTATACCTAGTTTAGTAAGTTTATCTATAATTCCAGAGTGGGCGACGGTGTCAAAACCTTGGCGAGATCTAGATAGGCTGTGTGAACCACCTTACCCTCGTCCAGCTTTGGTGACTGCTTCAAAGAAGTCAATCAGGTTTAGGAGACGTGATCTGCCTTTTACAAACCCCAACTGGGTAGGGTCCAGAGTTTGGAGATTACCAATGTCTTTGTTTATAAGTTCTATGGCTTTGCAGACCAGGCTCGTTAGGCTAATGGGGGCGGTAGTTCCCGGGGTCAGTGGTGGTTCCCCCTTTGTGGAGTGGTATAACCGTCACTGTGTACCATTCAGTGGGCACAAAGCCTGAGGGAGGCTATGATTGAATATGATACTTAGGTGGGGTGCCAATTAATTCTGTAGTTCATGTAGAACGCAGCCTGGGATGTTGTCAGGTCCCATGGATGCTGTGTTGTTGGCTTTGGAGAGTGTGTTTTTTTCCTGTGCAGCCGTGATTACAGGAACTTTGCATTCTTCCGGTATACAGATTGGCCCTTTAGGGGGTGAGTGGGTGTAAAGTTAGCACTGAACCTATCTGCCAGGATGCTGGCAAAATCAGTTGGTTCTGTATGTTTAGTGCCATTGTGCTGTAACTCAGAGCAGATCTGAGTGTTGCCATTGAGATTCTTGACGTAGCTATAGAATGCTTTGTGGTTGTCTTTAGAATCAGTGGCAATTTTGTTTTCATAACTAGCTTTGGAGGATTTTATGAGGGATCTCAGCTTCTTACTGAGGCTGACCAGGAAGTTCTTCCAGTCATGGGATTTTACTCTTTTTTGCAACAGTTTCTTTCTTCTGTTGTAGAGTTTGTTTATGTTGTAGAGTTTGTTTATGGCAGGGGACCACCAGATTGGCTTCCTTTTTTTGGAGGATAGCATCTTGGTTCTGTTAGGGATGGCATGATCCATGCACTCGTGTAAGTGCTTATAAAGTGCATTTGTGTAGGATTCAGTAGTTGTACCTCTATTGTCTATCTGCATGGGTGTCGTGAAGTTTGCCACTTCTGTCTTAAGAAGTGTGAAGTTGGCTTTGGAGAAATGTTTTATGGTGGTTTCCCTAATGGGGGGTGGGGGTGGGATGTGGATGTCTAGGCTGATTTAGCTTGTGGTCAGATCTGACCAACGAGGAATTGACCTCTGGTGTGGAACACCTGTCGCCCATGTTGGTAATGACCAGGTCTAGGATATTGCTGCCCCTGGTGGGGGTGTTGTGGATAAATTGATCCAAGGTGTTGAAATTTATGAATTCCAGAAAATGTTGAGCAAAAGAGTTGGTGCATGAGTAGTTTTCCCAGTTAATGGTGGGGTAGTTGAAATCACCCATTATTAGGGTGTTGGGTTGTACCCTAATATTTTCCAGTATATCAAGAAATGAGGAGTGGGAATCCTGGGGCATGGTGGGGGATCTGTAGCAAGTTACAATTTGGATTGCGGTCTTGCCCAGAGTTAGTTGCACTTGGATAATCTCGGATGCATTATGCTTAGCAACTAGCCTGGAGGTTTGGATATCCTTAATGAATATGGACACGCCTCCATCTTTAGTGTTTCGGTCCAGGTTAGGTGACCGAAAGGTGTGGTATGAATTATAGTCTGGTAATGCAGGGGTGCTCTCTGGAGCATTGAACCAGGTCCCTGTCACTGCACAGATGTCGATGTTCTCCATTTTAAGGAGTGCCTCGAGTGAATGCATTTTGAGGTTTAGACTTCTAGCATTGAGTAGCATTACCCTCAGATTTTGCTTGCTTGTACGTGTTACAGTGGTGAATTTGTCACTTGAACCTTGCCTAAAAAAGTACTATAGGGGTGGCAAGAGCCTTAGCCAGTATCCAGAATCCCAAGGGTGACAGGTGCAGGCCATCTCTGGCAATGCATCGTGGTCTGTCGATCATGTCATCCCAGGCAGACAGATACTCGATCCCCTTAGAATGACACCAGAAGCTTAGCCAATTTTTGAAGTCAATCATTTTGTCCTTGTACTATGGTATCATTCTGGGTGATGGCAGGATGCTACTCAGGGCTAGGGTCATACCTGTCTAGACTACAAGATCAGAGAGCTCCTCCATGTCTCTTTTCATGTAGTCCAGGGAGGTACATCTCAGGTCATTCACACCAACATGGACAATAACAGAGTCATATTTGTACTTGTTGTGGAGTGACCTGAGTGCGTGCATTATGTGATGGATCCTGGCACCTGACAGGCAGCTGACAGTAACCTTCTCCTTGTTTAGCCTGGTGAGTGAAACATCAGTGTGCCTGACTATAAAGTCACCTATGACTAGAGTGTTGGGTACGTTGTTATGCCTTATGGGCTGTGGTTGAGTGGCACACTGAGTTTGTGGGCTATGTATCATTTGGGTTGTGTTGGGGGGTGAAGGTTGGATGCATTTCTGCTTTGGATGTCTCTGTTGCTTGAGCAGATTTTTATTGAGAGCCTCCGCGAATGTAGGTGTGTATTTTGTGTTGCTATGTGTGTGTTTTGGTGGTGTAGGTTTTGAGGGACTATGTGATGAGTGTGGTGTGGTGCAAGTGTTTACCTTCTCCTCTTGACTGTCTAGTCCAGTCTTGGGTGAAGAGAGCTTTGCTTCCAGTTTGGCTATATAAGTGCATCTCTCACAGGCTGTAGTGTTAGGTGGTAGGAGGAGAGGGTTGTCTGTGTACATGAGGCAATTGCTGCATTGTCCCAAGATGCCCAGATTCATCAGGTAGACAGGAGAAAACACTGGGAGATGACCCTAGACATGCCTGGATAGGTGCTGATTTATTAAGTACTAAAAACTGTTTTATTCTAGACAAGTGAGGAAAGTTGAGTGCTGTAGTAATTTGTAGCTTATTTAGTGCTTACAATGAGTTCTGAACAAGTGCTGAGCTCAAGGAAACAGATTTGAGTGCTAAAACTAAAAAACTGGCTAGCTCTAAGGGAAAATTTGAAGAGCAGACTTTATGGTGCCAGGAATAGTTTAACCCTAGCTAAGCAATGATGCATAAAGTGCATTTTTTTAATAAAACAGTAGCAAATGAGCAAACTGATTTAAACAAATTAACCAATAAAAAGCTAAAAACTGAGCCCCATTCCAGCAGTCTTCGATCAGACAAGTTCTAACTGCACACTCCTGCCACTAGGGTGAAGGGGAACCTTCTCCAAAAAATGATGGTCTGAATTAGTGCTCAAGTTATGCAAACAAAGCTAGATTCAGCAGGTCTGAATTTAGTCTATGCTACAGCAAACAAGGTGTACCAATTTCAGAAAGAAACAGTTCAAATAAGCAGGCACAATAAGCCTTTAACCAGAAACTCCCAGCTCAGAAAGGCAGAATCTACCCTCTCCTCCCACAAGAGTGCAGACCACACCTTCTTAATGTAAAATAACTGGCCTGAAGTCCAAGTGCTTAAACCAGAACTAATGCACTCTTCGAATAACAGACACTAAGCCTTCAATCAGCAACTGCCAACTTAGAAGGATGTAAGCTACCTGTCCTGCCACAACAGTGCAGACCATAAACCTTCTTAATGTAAAACAACTTGTCTGAAGCCCAAGTGCTTCAACCAAAGGTTTAGAATAACAGTTACAATTTAATCAGGCTACTAACAAGCAGTAATAAATGCAGCAGCATCAATGCAATAAAGTAGGAAATAACCCAAATACTTTAAAAGCAGATGAATAAAATGCAATTTTTTTATAAAACAATAGAAAACGAGCAAACTGATTTAAATAAATTACCAAATTAACCAGTAAAAAAGCTCAAAACTGAGCCCTATTCCAGCAGTCTTTAATCAGACAAGTTCTAACTGCACACTCCTGCCACTAGGGTGCAGGGGAACCTTCTCCAAAAAAGATGGCCTGGATTAGTGCTCAAGTTATACAAACAAAGCTAGATTCAGCATGTATGAATCTAGTCTATGCTACAGCAAACAAGACGCACCGATTTTACAAAGAAACAGTTCAAATAAGCAGGCACAATAATCCTTTAACCAAAACTTTCCAGCTCAGAAGGGCAGAATCTCACCTCTCCTCCCACAGGAGTGCAGACCCCAAACCTTCTTAATGTAAAATAACTGGCCTGAAGCCCAAGTGCTTAAACCAGAACTAATACACTTTTAGAATAACAGACACTGAGCCTTCAATCAGCTATTCCCAATTTAGAAGGATGTAAGCTACCTGTCCTACCACAACAGTGCAGACCACAAACCTCAATGTAAAACAACTGGTATGAAGCCCAAGTGCTTAAACCAAAAGGCTTAGAATAACAGTTACAATTTAATCAGGCTACTACCAATCAGTAATAAATGCAGCAGAATAAATACAATTGAGTACTTTTTAAGAAGAGGCAAAAGCAAAATAAAGTGCAATTTTTTTTTTTTTTTAGTAAATTGCAAGGAGAGAGAAGGAGGAGCAGAGGTTAAGAACCTAAGTGGGTTGGCCTTCTCAAATGTTCTCTCTGTATTAAGCAGAGTGAACAGCATACTGGGAGGGGTGTCCCAGATCTAATTTACAGTAGGGGTGGGCAACTGCAAAGCCACCAACTATAACAACTCTACAAGAATAGGGTGAACAACTCTACAAGAATAGGGTGGGAGGGAGGGGGAAAAACTGTTTCAGGACAGATGAGAAACATAAAACAATGCCAGAAAATGTATAAAATAATTCAGGCAGGCAAACAATATTTCAGTCAGGCAAAATTAAGACAATGCAGAACTCTGAAAGGTTAAAATGCCAAGAAATATACTTATCAATCAGCGATATATTTCCAGATTGTTTGAGAATCACGCCAGCCAGAACCCAGGGGTTTCCAACAGTGCTTGCAAGAATTTACAAAGAGAAACCATTTTTAAATCAGCAAGACTTAAGCAATCAGATAACACAAAAGCTGTTAGACCAGTTTTATAAACTCCACCTCAGAAATAGGGGGTAAGCAGTTTCAGGACATATGAGAAACATAAAACAATGCCAGAAAATATATAAAATAATTCAGTCAGGCAAACAATAATTCAGTCATGAAAAATTAAGACAATGCAGAACTCAGAAAGGTTAAAATGCCAAAAAATATACTTATCAATCAGCAATATATTTCCAGATTGTTTGAGAATCACACCAGACAGAACCCAGGAGTTTCCAACAGTGTATGCGTGATGTCATCTTTTAATTTAAATTGTATAAAAGTGTTTGATCTTAAGCATTTGGTTACAGAAATATTTACAAACATTTGATTGAGCGTTGTTGTTGTTGTTGTTTGTCTTTCAGCTTTTCCTGGTAAGGGGTCGCCACAGCGGAATGCCGGTCTGCTAATGATTGGCAGTAGATTTTTACAAAATGCCAAGGTGCCAGCTCGACTCCCAACTTTCAATGAAGGCACGCCCATTTACGCACGCATGTCTTTCGAAATGCTACCCAACCGCTGGGAGGACATGCAGACTCCACACAGAAGGCACTCCCAAGCCAAGCCGAGAATCGAACGGGAGAACCTCTCGCTGTGAGGTAACAACGCTACTGCCGTACCACCGTGGCAGTTTGTTATGCACAAAAGCTCTAGGCTTTAATAAAGGTAATCCTTATTCTGCATAGCTCTTGGGCGCATTTGTTTATGACTGTGTCGTACCAGCAGTTATCTTCGTTTGGCTTTTATAATAGAGACTGCTGTATTGTTAAGTGGTGCCAGACTGGGGAGACAAACTGCACACTAGATGAGCCAGCTATGTGACTGATATTACATTCTGTCATATTGTCATGACAGGGGAGACAATACACCTGTGCAGGCTGCTCTTTTTTACTTGCACTCAGTATTGTATTTCTACTTTGCCCCTACTTCTCCAGCTTCCCCTTTGTTTTACTTGTCACAGGTTGTCTTGAATGCCTCTGTGGATTACCTCTCTGTACTCCATTCCAGGTCGTTCCATGGACCCACAGCCTTCACTGTGAGAAATCACTTTCTCACTCCTAGGGAGTAGGCAATCCCACTACTACCTGTGCTCTCTCCTTACTCCTCAGTGCTTCTTGTTCAGGTTGACCCCTTCATGTCTCAGTGATACAATATGATGTATCCATGTGCTTGCTCCCCGTGGCTCTACTGATCTGTAGCGAGAACAGCTCCAGTTCTTTTCATATTATTTCCCTTTAACTCTGTGCACCTTTCTTGTGTCTTTACTCTGGAGTGCTTTCACCAGCATGATATCCATTTCTTTGATGGACTCCAGAACTGCAGAGAATACTTAATGTATGGGGTGATCAAGCAGCAGAAATATTACATATTTGCTTTTGGCATCAATCCCCTTGTTTGGGAGGGTATGAATGACTGGTGTGTGTGTGTGTGTGTGTGTGTGTGTGTGTGTGTGTGTGGGGGGGGTATTGCCTTCACCACAGAAAAATACTTCCTAAAATATAGATTTTTAAGGTTGTTCAAATACATTTCAGACACACTAGTTTCATCTGAAACAGCATTCACATTCATGCCTGTCACATACCCACCATAGAACTAGTTAAACCAGTAGCGTTACTCACAAAGTTTAGAGCAACTAAATTTAGAGATGACAGCTGTAAGCTGTGCAGAGATTTGCAAAATGAGACATGAGGAGAGGTGAGTGTGACAGATCCAGGGTACTATCATTCAGAAGGAGCATGATGACTGAATGTGGAAACCTTCTCTTTGTATGTGAACGTGGGACTGCTGAGAACTGTAGCTCTTCAGATCACATGACATACAGGTTCTGGTAGGAGCTAGAGAAGCAACACATGGAGACATATCTCTCAACTGTCCAGAATTTTGCAGAATGATCAGATTTTTTCCTCATATTTTTGCTTTGTCCTCATAAAATTAGTGTTTTTTCTGGCATATCATTGCGGTATGCAGTCATTAAATAATGGCAGACATCTGAGTTTCCTTTCCCTCAGAAAATACATGCAAAACCTGATATTCCAGCAACTTTCTATGTCTATAAAAGCATTTTTAAATGTGTACCAAATTTTGGGACTTTGTCCTTCATTATTTTTTGTTTTGTGCGTGATTTCTGTGTTAAGAGATTGAGAGGTATGGGGGGGGGGGGTAGATGTGGATTATTAGGTCATCTGGAGTTTACCAGTGTAGAGCAAAGTAGAGAGGAAAACAGGGGGCAAGTCTGCACATATTACTTATAAACCATGTTCTGTTTCAATAGCTCTCAAGCCATAGCAGATCCCATAGCTGGAACAGGACAAGAGCAGGAAATTATGCAGACATAAAATACCTTTAGTCTTATGTTGATGACTGGTTTGAAACCATTATGAAAGTGGGGCTCATAGCATAATAAAAAGCCAAGGGTCATATTTCTAAGTAATGTCGACAGTATTGATAATATGAATGCTGGTGGCTTTGCATGTAGTATACTGGGAAGTAGTTTTAAGTTTATAGCCTAGGGCTTCACAGCTCATATAATCATCTCAGCTGTATTTGCAGACATTTTTCATTTACTGTCTGAATAAAAATAGTTAAAATGTGTTGTTTCTATTAGTAGAGGAAATAATTTCAAACACGTGACATGATTAATTTTACTGGACTGGCAGAAATATGTTTATGCAAACTTTCAGAAAATAAGAGCCTTTTTCTAGGGCTAACATATTGTTTTAGTAAAAAACAGTACATCAAAATCCCTTTCATAGTCAGTGAATTTAGGTCATCTGCACAAGGCCTCTGGAGACCTAGCCTTGCTCCAGAGACTAAATAGAGTAGATTCTCTTGCTTTAATGGTAATTAACCTCGGTAAAGGCAGCACGGCAGTGTAGGCTGGGGGAGGGGACACCACAATACAGTTAATGATGCACATAATGCTCCCATAATTTCATATGGAGTGACGCAGTTCCAAGCCCTGTATTTAACATGCTGCTAATGTTACAGCTTAGTGTAATCACCCATAATTAACCTTTAGATAGCTGACAAAGTATGGAGTAGAGAAAGGCGCCATGCATTCCAAAACTTTGGCAAATGAAAGGTTACTTGCTTTTTAAAAGGCAGTTCCTCATTTTATTGTGTTCCTAAATGATGGTTTCTGTTTCACAAAACATTGCATTGGACTTTGACGGTTACAGCTGACTGTGGTGTAACAGTAAGAGCAGCACTTGTAGCAAGAAGGCTGGCTTGTAGCTTTGGCACATGTCAAACATTTTAGGTATTAACCCACAGAGTTCTGCACTGCAACAACTAGAAGTTATTTTAAAAATGTTTTAAACTTATTCTTGGCTGTGCAAGGTTATTTCAACTGCAGCTGGACACAATAATATTATAACCCTCAGGAATCCTGTTTGCATACAGAACACCTAACTGCCAACAATGCCTTAGAATGCTAGACTGCCAGCAACACTAAGGCAGCACACTTAACCATCACTTCCTGTAATGAGATCAACTTTTTTTTCTATAAATATAAGATACAATTGAAGTCCTTTAGCAAAAAAAAAAATAAATTATAATAATATTGGGACTTAACTCACTTCCTACTAAGATGTATCTGTTGTAGAAAACTGACTTCATATAACACTTATAAGTTTTTAATTTCTTATGTTACTTAGTTTAAGACTACTCTATGTCCATTAGTTCAATTATGTCATGCATTATTTATCTGTATAATGTCTACTGAAAGTTGCTGTTTTCTTGGAGTTTTACTGTGTTGTAGTTGTCTCTCTAGGGCTCCATTGAAAATGGTACCTCCTGGTCAGATTGGACATTCCTGGTAAACAAATAAAAGTGAGCAAATGAATCAGTAACTTAAGTCATTAAGCAAATAAGTATAATAACTAAATAAGTATTACCTATATCTGTAAATAAGGCAAGTAAAGAAAAATAAAATAAAATAAAAAATAACATTAAACTCAATTTCCTTGCTGTCAATGTATGCTCTCACATTGGAATTCCAAGTCATCACACAGAGACACACACACACACACACACACACACACACACACACACACACACACACACACACACACACACACACACACACACACACAAACACACACACACAGTAGAAGGAAGTGGATGTATGTTATATATGTCCAGAGTTATGCAGCTCATCTTTAAATTCACGTAGAAAGGAATTTGCAGGAAATGACTGTGGGCACACATTTGCAGAAAAAAAAAAGATATAAGGAAATCTGGTCATGTTTCTGAGCTGCATTCAGAAAGGTTACAGCAAGGTGTACACAAAGTGTACTCCTCTCAGTAACCATTTCCGATTTTGAGACAGCACTACCACGGTGCTTTATCATGAACATATGCAGCACTATGGTGGGCTGTGGCTGTGGTAAATGTTAATGAGGCATTCCAGGGGAGCAGCCTATGCTAATTAGTCATGTGCTGTTCCCCACAAATTCCCATGGTAAGGCATTTATACAGCTGAACTATTCAGGGAATTGCATAGCTGTTTAAGGAACATTGTTTTCTATGTTAATGAGCACGTCCAAAAGCTCATGCTTGTCTGTCATGGTATATGTAAGTGCTGAAGACAGGCAGTATTGAGGGGCGGATGCCTAGGTGGATGTGTGTGTGGCTGCATGTGTGAGGGCATGCAGAGTTATGAGTGGTGTAAGGTAAATGTGTGCATGCAAGTGTGACTGTAATGTGTGTGTGTGTGTGTGCGTGCTCGCGAGCGCACGTGTTTGTGTCTGTGTATATGCAAATGGGTGTAAACGTGTGTGTGTGTGTGTGTGTGTGTGTATTTGTGTGTGTCTGCATGGGAGGTTGCACAGTACGGGGGCTTATTTTGGGGATAGGTAGGGTAGGTGTATGTGTGGGGAAGCTGTCAAACCTCCACACTCCTCTAGACTAATGAGTAAATCCTGCAATATTGGAGTGGTGAACACTAGACACCAAGAATATGTTTTTATATTGTGCCTTAAAGGAATATAAACATAGAATAAACATTTTGCAGCATGAAAGACATGGGTCAGAGGAATACTAGACACCAGGTATAGCTTTTAACATCATTCCTTTAAGACATTTATAAATATATAAACCCTGTAACTTCAACACTGATAAACAACTAAATGCCCAGCACTAACAAACATCTTACCATCATACACCCCACACAGAACTCTAAGATCTGCCCATCAAAATCTAATTACTGTATACAAACCAAATCGTCCTGCTGGTCAGCTTCTCCTGTCCGTTTCCTTAGCCAAAAAAATGGAATTCTCTCCCTCATTCTCTAAGAATTTCTGAAAACTTTAAACATTTTAAATCCCAGCTCCATTCCTACATCTTCCATAATTGGAAATGCAATTGCACTCTACCTGCCTAACCTGCTTATTACATGAATGCATTCATTGTACATAATGTAACTTCCACCTGTATTCTCCCCTTTTTGGGGGATTAATCTTATTTACTGTCATCTTACAAATGTTATTTACTGCCATCTTACAAATGTTAGTTTTTATACCATTCACAGATGATTTACAACCTCTGTACAACTTAAACTCTGTACTACTTGTTCTCTATTCTGTAAGCATGTAAGTATGTAATGTATATTCTTCTATTTTGCTGTTATACTTTGCTTAGTTTTACTATATAATATTAAGATTTGCCTAATTGGTACTATTTTTACTATGTAATATGGAGCTTTTCTCCCTGGGCCTCCACTGAAAAAGGACTCCTTGAGCCCAGTGGACCTCCCCAGCCATCAAACAGGAAATAAATAAATAAATAAATATGGCTTTACTCCACTTCTCAAATCCATGGATACTTGTAAAATATTACTGAAGTGCAGGAGGAGAGTTTCAAACTCTGTACCCTTAGCTTACCAATGAGGAGCTTTAGTCATCTACACTAACTCATCAATAAATGCAGCTGTTTTTTATACATTATAAGAAGTATGAAACTCCAATGTGTGGCATTATTCACTGATTCAGCATCATGAAAAATCAGGCAGAATGAAGAGGTTTGGGGGTTTGTCTGTGTAGGGGAGGCTGAGAGACACAGTCAGAAGAAATCTAGATAACACCAGGGAGAAATTTTAAAGTTGAACTTACTTAAAAAGTTAATAGAACAACAGGTCTAGCATCACCTTGCACTTTATGAATGATAAAAAAAATAAAATGCTAATGTCTGCATTACTGACTAATTTTATGGATCTTTGCTTTATGAGTTCAGGGTCAAAAACAGAAGAAGACACATTGAGGATGTTCTGTCAACTCAGGGACAAGTAGATGTACGTCAGTGTTTGTGTGTTTAAATGCATGCATGTATGTGGGAGAGTGAAGGGGGTGTCTGTGCTAACATGATGCATGGACTGCCTGCACTAACTGTGACAATGTGAGGTATTGCCAGCTATAACAGGAGAAGTAGGGCAGTGGATGTATAACATATGCCAACACAGCTAGCTGGAATTTAATAAAGAATTAGATGTTATTTGACTAAGAAACTGATTTGCGCAGATGCTTGTGTTGAAAATGGATTTGTAAAGTTGCTTGTGTTAAAAGTGTACCAGCAGTGGTTCCTGATTGTATTGTAACCAAATATATATATATATATATATATATATATATATATATATATATATATATATATATATGTGTGTGTGTGTGTGTGTGTTAGCAGAGGATACTGGAAGAGAAGAGGTTCAGCTCAGCTCCAGGTAACTTTGGAAAATAGTAAGACATTAAATTACTGGGCCTAGACCATAAAGATGTTATCTCACAGTGTTGAATGAAGCCAGTGACACAATGTCTGTAAGAAGTATGGCTTGTTAGTATCTGTAGGAGGAGTAGAAGCTTGTAGTTCGTTTGTGACTTCTAGAAGCTTTACCAGATTTGAGCAATGCTCTTGTGTGTATTATTGACATGTAGGTTGCTAAATCCTGGCAGTTTCTAGAAATGTGGGGTTGGATAGGAACCAGAAGTCAGATAACCAGATGTATGTGATGTCATTCTGTACAGAAATAATGTTTTAATATTAGGTGAGACAGAAATCTCAGGACAGTCTGTTTCTTGGAATCTGACACTGAAGGATCCCTGACCTACTTCATCTTGCCTTGCTCTATTAAGTAGGTAGGAATAATAATTCTCTAGATCATTCAGGGAAATATAGTGACAATAGTTAAGTATTATTTTTCTGTAACTGTGTGAATCTTTCCAGCTGTGTTATTTTTAATATTTCCTGTGACTGAAATTCTGTTTACTGTAAATAGATATTTCTTATTTTTATGTTCTTTTATTATTTATTATTAAATAAATTTAAACTTTTCATTGTGGCTCGTCCTTTGAAGAATATTTTAACCTTTGAGAGTACTTATATCTAGTTGTGACACTGTGGCCACTCTTGAAGCCTGGCTGTTTGGCAACACTACCTTTTGTATTAATATTAGGTTCACACAGTATAATTGGGTACCCTTGCAAGAGCCTTAGGAAGCTGGCTTTGTAGTGTCTGGTGGCAGTGATAACTACCTTATAGTCTGCGTGGAAGGGGGCACCGCAGGTAAATCTGTGCCAACCTATCCCAGGTGAGTGTATGTGTGTGTGTGTGTGTGTGTGTGTGTGTGTGTGTGTGTGTGTGTGTGTGTGTGTGTGTGAAAATCAAATCTCACAGTGTGTGTATGTCAGCTACTTGGAGCAGGGACACCAAGCAATGGTTTCACAGAGAGGGTACTGGAGGAATTGGCTTGGACACTCAGCTGAGGTCTTAACCCTATACCTGTGCTACTGGGGTGCCTTACTGGGGCCCTGGAGGGAAACAGATATAAAGAAATCCAAACCCCAGGCTGACTGTGTTCCCTGTGGTGTCTATATTAGAACACTGGACTTTCAAAATTTCGAGTGTTCTAATATCGAACCCTATTAATTGAAAATTTAAAACATCAAACATACAGAACAGCAGTTTCAAAACACATGCACACAACACAAGCACACCAGACAAACAGCAATCCACACACATACACCTAAACTCTTACACCTAACCCTACACTAAACTATACATACACCACTAGCTATCCACTTACCTTAACCCAAACCCTAACCCTAAGGTCCGTCACTATCGCACAGTCACCTCACCAGTGCCCTAACCCTAACTCACCTACCCTGCCCTAACCCTCACGTCCACACAATTGCACACTTATCTGACCCACGCCCTAACCCTAACTCACCTAACCTGCCCTAATCCTCACGTCCACACAATCGCACACTTACCGGAATCTGACCCGTAACTTTCCACCACAGCGTTGAAAATACCGAAGCAACAGAAACGGACAACCAAATTCTTTCCCTAGGAAAAAATTTGGTTTTCTGTTTCTTTGATATTTTCAGCATTCGCTGAAAATGGGTCGATATTAGAACACTTGAAATTTTGAAAGTTCGGTGTTCTAATATAGACCCTTCCCTGTGTGCTCTTAAGGGAAATTGTATTTGATGCAGAGAGGTCTGCATCTGGAAATACTGGGTATATCCATTTGTATTCCAGTGTCAGTGTTGAGGATTCAGGGTCCTTGATTACTGGCCCAGAGTGGGGACGTCATGCTAATTACTACACAAAAGTGCTGATTAGTATTATTGGCAATTAAGGGCAATTCAGAGACATGCAAATTAGATGATAATTAGTGCTTTCCTCACTGCTGCTAAAGTTATCTGATTCTCAAATTTCTACATTGTGATTTTTTTTTTCTGAATCCCTGGGTTTATCTCTTTCACCCTCAAATAAACTGAGGAAGACTTTTGGGAAGAAAACTGTTTCTAAACGGCTTGCAAGCTGAATTGCTTTTTGTTATGAATCAGCTCACAAGCCCCCTTAGTGGCTTGTTAGAATTCATTCTATTAATATTGCTGTATCTGTGGCCTGTGGGGGAATATCTGTGGCACTGTATCGGGTCCACTATCCATACCTTCACCAAACTTTACAAACTGGACCATCATTCTAAGAGAGGAGGATGTTTTTATATAGAGTGAGAGAGAGAATGAGAGAGTAAGTAGCAGAGCTCCTTACAGATCAGCACTGGCACTAACTCCTATTAGCCCCAAGCAAATTGATTCCTCTTTTCTCTGATGCTGCTACATGTAGTTCCAATGCTGTATATATTTATACATGCTCACTACTGTACTGATCAAAAAGACTGTGGTTAAGGTTGTAGCCAGGCATAGACCATGTACAGAAGGGTATACACTTATAAATCATTTGTTAATGTCCTTCTACAGTTTGGATGCTCGTTGCAATTCCATATTGACAAACTATCTTCCATGACACCAGCAGTATCTTGCTCTGACATTTGATAAGTAAAATGACACTTACCTCCACCACAAGTGGCTGCAAAATCTGCCCATTGTTGTCTTTTATACAAAAAAAATGAATTTGGCAGCTTGTGAAATCTGCAGGGCTAATCTGACTGCCCAAAGGACAGTGATGCACAGCAGACTGAACTGTAGCTCTCCAGCACCATTTTCTTCCCCTTACAAGAGTTGTGCAATACATGTCACTTTAAACATTAGAAGAAATAAAACATTAAACCACAAGTCCCATCTGCCTAAGTTGGTAGTAGCTCAAGTGGATGTAAAAGAATTTGTGGCACCTATAGAAAAGAGTAGGGGAAGTTCCCTAATGCCCTGGCCAAATTTCTCATAGTAGTATAAAATACCACCTTGTGTCTCCCCTGAAAAGAGGCTACTAGCCTAGTAGGGAGTAATCTAGTCAACAAAGGAAAAATACAAATAAATAAATATTACTGTGGCTAACCCATCTTGTTGTTTTGACTTGGTTTGGCAATGCTATCAAACTAGGCTAGACTTGAAGCCTAAAACATTTGAATTTTAATAAATATAACTGATCCAAAGTATATCACTCACACAAAAAAGAAAAGCTGTTCTATTGCTCAAGGCACTGTGCAACAATGGTGTAATGGCTGCCTTCTAATGAAGCATTGGTTTTCTTTGAGGTCAGAATATAGCAGAACATTGATGCCTTCCACAGGAAATGGCATACTGGTTTGTAAATGTCTATAGTCAGCTGGAGACCTTGCAGTTATCCTAGCAATCTGACTCAGGCTGGTAAACTGAGGATAGAAGCATTTTTCCCAAAATACATATCACATAGATATTGCTTTTTTTCAAACTCAGTATGACATAAGGGAAACTAGAACATGGCAGAACAGAATCAGTAAAATGTACCTTGACCTAATGGGAAAGTCAAAGCATTCTAACAAATTATTTGATATAAATGTAAATTTCTACATGAACGTGGAAAACATTGTGGCCTTGTTGGTTCTGTTAATGTTTCAGAAGTCCTGGATTTTTGTTTTACTCTTCAAATGAAAGGCTTTTAAATAGTGCACTAGGTAACATTTCTATACAGTTTGATTTCTTTCATATACTCTTCCCTGCTCTATTAGGTTAACATAGCCCTGAGGAGGTTTAGTCTAGCATATTGAAAATGTATTAAGCACAGTCTAGTCCGTGCTGATTTATGTACCCTACTGTCCATTTGAGTTTGTCTCACTTCTTTAACTTTACTATCCTGTAACTTATTCCTGTACAGTCAGTAAACTTACTATCCAGTGCTATCAGCCTCAGTACAAAGATAACAAATAGAACAAGATGCTCAACCCACTGCAGTTTACCTTTACAAGTTACTAGAGAAAACTCTTTTATCCTTTGCTAAACCTATTACTGTAACAGTTTTAAGTTCATGGAATCATCATTTTAAGAATTATTTCTAATTTACTGTTGAAATGTCATCTTCAAAACTAACAGTTCTGTTGTTGTGCTATTCCATTGTTTTGCAAATAATTTAAAATCATTTTATCTTCTGGAAGAAAAAATAATTCTGCAGGGGAAATCATATCACTTAGCAATATTGAAGTGCAGCAGAGCACATAATAACAAATCCAGAGAAAATATCCTAGCAAACAGGTAATAACTTTTTATTCATTGTTTCTCATCTTATGTAGAAGTAGACAGTCTGGGTGTGAGATAGCTGCATGGAGCCATCCTTCTCAGGGTTCATAGCTCTCAAAGATCATGGACAAATGTGGGAAACACCTTCTAATGGTTTATATCACACAGAAGAAGGTGAAAATAAATACAGTCTATGAATAAGAAGAAGCATTAATAAGTTATACCCATCCCCTCCTACTGCTCCGTCCCCTCCTACTGACCCTTCCCCTCCTACTACCCTGTCCTGTCCTACTGACCTGTCCCCTCCTACTGACCCATCCCATGCTACTGATCCGCCTCCTCCTACTGACCCGTCCCCTACTACTGACAGCAGCAATTTCAGAATGCTAGTCCATTACAAGGGGGGAGGGCTGCTGTGCGGCACATGTCTGTATATATTTTTAAATCTTGAATGCCATCTGTGCATACTGCCTGTACTGACATTTAGTTACTGTTTTCTGAGTGTAATAATACTGTTTAATGCTACAAAACAGACCAGTTTATTGAACAAAACCTAAGGGGTTAAGAAGAAAGATAGAGCAGTTTCCTTCGATTCTTAGTGGACTCCTTAAGAGACCATCAGGAGTCCACATCCCATCACCTTCTCCCATGCATAGATATGTATATATGATCAGGAAAAGCCAAAAGTGAACGAAAGTCAGAGGCTGACTGCAGCTTCTGTTTCACATGTGCTAGTTGACCTCTATCAGCAAGTTTGTATTTCTTCCTGTATTACAGCCACAGATGACACTTCTCAGACAGGAGTTTTATTTATTTTATCCTTGTTTCTGGACATTTTTGGTTGTATTTACTATTGTTCTTGTTCCTGGCCTAGAGGCACAGCTCAGGAAAAGTTATCCATGGATGTTTCTCTAAGAGGCTATTAGCCCATTACAACCTTAGGGAGAAGTCCTTGTGATTCCTGCTTCAAAAACTACATTGGTTAAAAAAAAAAAAAACACATTGGTCATCTTTCATATAGTAAACTCTCTGGATCAGGGGAGACTGCAGTTTGCTATTTGTAAATCTATTTTGGGAAAACAATAAAATGAAAAGTGTGTTTTTAGCATCAGTGTGATCTGACACTTTCAGTTTGCTATTGAAGCTGGAGCTGAAGCTCTTGCAATATATGCACACACACACACACACACAC